>NC_060285.1:12781538-12918842 GCF_021613505.1 Equus quagga
CCATGTCCCCACCTGGGATCCGAACCAGCGAACCCCAGGCCGCTGAAGCGGAATGTGCGAACTTAACCACTGCGCCACCAGGCCGGCCCCAAACTGTTTCTGTAGCATCATTTTTCATGGCTGCTTAGTGTTCCATTGTAAGGTTCCTTCATAATTCTTCCTAAAGTCCATCTTAAGTTGTTTTGATTCCGTGATGACTTTCAGGAGGAATAGGATTCTGAATGCTGTGCCACTCTGGGTAAACAGTTTACCCTTAGTAGCTTAAAGTATTATAATTAAGGTGATAAATACAGATGGTTGAGGAGGGAATATGGAGCTGGAGAGGTAATACTAAGCCTCATTTTTGAGGTGAAAGTGAGTCCAGACACAGGAAAACGAAATTGAACTAAAATATCCAGAAGTATTAGGAATAGACTAGGGATCTGTGAGTGAGCTAGGTTAAAACAAATAAGTCAGAAAAGCTGTTATAAATAATTTTATGGTGCCAGTGGCGTGCTTTTATTGCTGCCTTTTTGACATAGAGGTTTATCTGCTGGATGACAGCATGAAGAAACTGAGCATGAGACTTCTATAAATAATGGTTATTATTTATTGAGTACCTTCTGTGTGCCAGGCATCAGATTAATCATTGATTTTCCGATTTAATTTTTATAATAACCAGGTGCATTAGATGGTGTTTTCCCCATTTTACGGAAGTGGAAACTGAGAGACTTAAAGGAACTTGTTTAAGTGTTTGATTAGAGTTCAGATTTGTTGAAACTCCCAAACTTGTATATTTGTAGTATCATTTATCTTTATTCCTTTCTCATGGTGTGGCAGGTCGTTAGCCACTGCTGAGGGATGGGGGGTGATTTTAGGATCTCTTCAGGGACAGAGGGAAGCTAGATGTGGAAGGAAAGTCACTAAAGTCAAGGTAGAGAGGGGTGAGCTTAAGACCCCACAAAGCTGCCGTCCAGCCCAGTGTCTGGGGGAGCTGCAAGCCTGTGCCGGGTGCTGCAGCGGAGCAGAGAACGACACAGCAAACGAGTCGCTGAGAGGCCGGAGCGAGGGCCGGCATCTGGAAACAGGGGATGGCTGGAAGAGTCAGATCGTCCTGGTTCAATTTCCCCTCCTAAACGAGGCTGGAATTCCTTTGAGGCATTTTCTTTTTACAGCTTCACTGAGGTATGATTTGATGCTATACAATTCACCCATTTAAAATATGTATTTCAGTGGCTTGTAGTATATTCACAGAGTTGTTCCACCATCACCACAGCCAATTTTAGAACATTTTCATCACTCCAGAAGGAAAGCACATATCCCTTAGTCATCATTTCCCAGTTCCTCCATTCCCCCTGGCCTCCAAGCCCTGGGCAACGACTAGTCTCCTTGTTGTCTCTACATACTTGCCTATTCTGGATATGTCATATAAAGGGGCGCAGAGTAATGTGTGTGTCCTTTGTGTCTAGCTTCTTTCACTTAGCATGATGTTTTCAGGTTTCCTCCATGTTGTAGCGTGTGTCAGTTCTTCACTCTTTTTTGTTGCTAAATAATGTTCCATTGTATGGACACACCACACCTTACTTATGTTTTTATGTTGGGAAGAGAAACGTAAAGGGAATGGGACAATAACTAAGACGTCTTCTTCCTAATTTACAATGGGCGGAATGGGCAGCTACTGTGAGGAACAAACCTGTCAGGCTCCCTTGAGGAATGGTAACCAGATGCGTAGGTAAATAGGACACTTGGCATCTACTGCTTCGTGCGTTGTTTGCAGCAAAGCGGCAGCTCTTCTGACCTGGACACGTGCGGCATTCAGGGAGCTCGTTGTGAAAATCTGGTGTGTTGGCCAGGGCCAGTGCCCCTGCGATAGCTCGTGTGGAACTGGAGAGGCCTCTGCCGATTTAACCTGGATACATGTCCCTTGGTTACTGCAGCTCTCGGTCCCCAGAGAGCCCTCTTTAAAGAGCTGCCCGTTTGTTGAGTGCTGGCAGTTGTGAGATTTTTTTCTGACTATGTGATTTGTTCAGTGGAGATTACACCCATCCTTCAGGTCCTGCTCCATTGGCTAGAAAGAGCAGCTGTCGCTCCCGTATATTTGGAATGAGTGCTTCCTCTCAGGCCCCTGCATGTCCTCTCAGGGTAGTGTTGGAGGGCTCCTTTAGTAAGCAAACTGTGTGCCCTTCCAGGTGCCAGTGGACTTTACTGTTGTCTCGTTGCTTTCTTTCCTGGTTTACTGTCCAGGGAACAGAGAGTCCTGACCTTCATAAAATGAATGATCTGGGCCAAGACTCTTAAGTCCCAAAACCTTTTAGTTTGTGTTCCAGAAATGTTGTGGCTGGCTTTCTACTGTCCCTGAACTTTTGGTCCAGTTTAAAGAGTGAATTGTAATCACTTGTCTTAATACCCTGACTCTTCTATGGCATGTCTGCCCTAACATTGACACGAGAACCAGCACAGGGAACGTCAGCTTGGCCCTCAGGTCCTAAATCGTTGAGTGTCAGAGCTGGATTTCATCACCTCGCCCTTGTTCTGCAGATGAGGAGACTGAGTCTCAGAGGTTAGATGACTTACCCAAGGCCACAGTCTGATATTCTTAGAGTTCTTGCTAGTGGGGGAGCGGGGTCTGTAGGATAGAGCCCTCATTCTCAGTTCAGTGCTTTGCGCCCAGTGTAATGCCGTTTCCTGCTGGCCACGTGCTCTCATGACCAAGGAGTGGCCTAGCCCTGCTCCACCCGTCAGCAGTGCAGGCTTTAAGGTGTCTGTGAGAGACTTTGACAGACTGGGATTGTGAGGGTGAACATTTGGCAGACAGAGGAGAGCAAGAGCACACTGGTTGTGAGTTTGGGTGCCCCTGACTCTCAGAACCCAGCCCCTTCTGGCCTTCCCCAGTGCACGGTTTCCACTGAGTACACGTGTGTTGATTACTCAGTTGTAATTGCTTGAGGAGCCCATGTCTACTTGCTAAAAAAAATCTATGTGCTGCTGCGCTAACCCGACAAGCAGTAATCTTGTAATACCTGCCGAAAAATGTCTGGTCGTGATTGCCAACTCCATGCTTGGTATAATTTTTGCCTGGTATAACATGAAAAGACCAAAGTCTTTCTCCCACTGTACATGTTGCCGCTCTCCTCTCCTCTCACTTAACGTGTAGAACTCCAGCGTGGGCTTCGCTCTCTGGTGCTCCTCTGCCCCATGACCCTCATAGATCTATTCGGCATGATCCTAACAGCTGGGGCTAGACTTAGAAGGAACCCCTTCCCGGTGGAACCCGTAAGCTGAGTAGTAGTTCCACACTGAGACGGTCCCTTCCTCCTCATTACTTCCCTTCCGTTGTGTCTTCCCTCCCCAGCGTGAGCCACTTTACAGGGAGAGGTTATGTCCTTCGCTCTCCCCCCATCACCTAGCGCATTGCTCAGTAGATAGTCAGTAAGTGATCTTTGGCATTCTTGTGCTGTTTACCACTCTGATGGGATGGGTAAGGCGCAGGAATGCTAATACAGTTGTCTGCTGGTGGCGTTATTTCTTTATAGAAGTTGTTTTATAGTCCTCAGTTATAATTTGTAGTGACAGCTACTATTTATTGAATGCTTACTGTGCATCAAGTACTGTGCTAAGTAAGTACCCCCTGCCCCCCCCCCCCCCCCCCTCATTATTATTAACACTCTCCCTATAAGGTAGATGGTGGAAGCCATATATGACAGATGAAGAAACTGAGCTTTGGAGAGGTTTAGGTCACAGAGCTGAGAAGTGGTGGAACAGGTACTTAGACCGAGGCGTGTCTGACACGGAAGCCTGTGTTTATAGTAGCCATGCGGAACTCCTCGAGTAGTTAATTTGCTAAACATTCCTGCAAGAGAGAGCGGAGTCAGTTATGTTCCCTGGGATTTATAGATGAGACCTCTTTGTTAGCAAAGGGCATTAGCAGCATAGTTTAGATTAAATTTGGCTTTGGGATTACAGAGCAGAAACAAAGGGGAGACATAAGGAGCCTCCGCCACTTCCTGAAGCTGATTTGCCTTTGGCTCAGTGTTGGGGAATCCTTGCTCTTTGAGTCCATGGTAGTTTCAGGTCTTTCCTAGTGTACGCAATTCCAAGAGATAGGGCTGCCCAGCAGTTGCGGATTCTTTAGGGTGGGTCTGGGCCACACTAAGGCGGGTTCAAGTTGGTCCCTGGATTGACTTGATTTCTTTCTTTTTTTTTTTGAGGAAGATTAGCCCTGAGCTAACATCTGCTGCCAATCCTCCTCTTTTTCTGCTGAGGAAGACTGGCCCTGAGCTAACATCTGTGCCCATCTTCCTCTACTTTATATGTAGGATGCCCTGCCACAGCATGGCTTGACAAGCAGTGCATAGGTCTGCACCCGGGATCCGAACCAGTAAACCCCGTGCTGCTGAAGCGGAATGTGCAAACCTAACCGCTGCGCCACTGGGCTGGCCCCTAACTTGGTTTCTTAAGGGTCCTCAGGTTTTAGTCATTCCGTAGGAGCCTTTCTCTTCAGTTTTACTTTGGTTTTTCCCCTTGACCCTGGATTTCAACTATTGGGACTTTAGAATTTGGTTGTGTTCTTACGTAGGAACAAAGGGAATGCAGTTTTCGGTGGCTCTTTACTGATCAGTCTTGAGGAGGCCCCGTAGTCTATTCGAGAGGAGGGGCTGACTCGCTGATTCCCTACTCAGAACTGAAATATTTTGTGTCTGTCTTTGAAATGAGAGAGAGAAACTTCTAGGAAGAAAGAGTTGTTGGGGGTAATAAGATTTTGAGGAGACACCCCCTTTGTGCATTCTCCCCTGGGGGAAAGAATGTAGCCAGGATTGAAGGGCATTACCTCAACGAATTCATTTAAGTGGTCCCGTCCTGGATTAATAACTTGGGCAGACTTCCCAATGGATTTGGCAAGATATTGGGTTTCTGTCTCTCCAGACCCTCCCTTCTCTCTGCTTGCACATGTGTGCTAACATAATTACAGAGAGGTTGCATCTTGCAATAAGATATCCTTTTTAAAAAGGAGGGGCTCCTCTCAAAGAGGATGGAGAGAAATTCAGAGGAGGGAATGTGATTGTGTAGTCTCGTCCGGTTTTTGAAATGGCAGAGTTTGAGAAAAATGGTAGAGTAGAAGCGAGCAGGCTGGTTCCTCTCTAATGGCAAGGGCGGGTGGAGGGATGGTGGCGGTGTTGATTTCAAGCCCCTAGAGGATGAGCGTTTGGTACTAATGTTGTGCTAGAGAAATATTAAACTGTCTTTTTGCGTTCGTTCGTCCAGATTGTATTACTAAGTAGCTGGTGATTACAGAACACGGGCTCTCTTGTTCGTGAAGGTCAGAGGTTACAGTCTTCTGAGTTTGGTGGTCAAGTGTTCAGAAATATTTTACAGATTTAGTTGAAAACCTGAGCAGATGCTCCTGCTGTTGTTTACCCGTAGTGATCGGGTGACATTCTTCTCCCTTTTCCTCTTCCCCACCCCTTTGGAAACAACCAATCACGCCGCGGAATGGATTTCAGTGCCTCTCTGGCCTCCTCCCGTAAGGAGTCTGCCCAACTGCAGCTCTCCAGCTCCCGGAGCCTTGGCTGAGGCTGGGTGTTTAACTCTTGGGTGTCTGAGTCGCAGGGAGCTGCTGACATTGCAGTTAGCGTGTTCCCTTGTTCACATTGATTTTCTGAGCCCATATCACGTTAAACTAAGCTTGCTGTGTCCCCAAGGGAGTGGTTCTAATGAGGCAAGGTCCAATGCATTGAGCTTGAAGAAACGGATTTTAAGGCCTAATTCTGTCAATAACCAGCAGTGTAACCTTGGGAAAGTTACTTTCCCTACTTGGACTTGATTCCCTTTCTGCTAAGTTAGAGGGAAAGGAAAGGGAGAGAATGAACATTTTTGATAGAGATGTATATGCCAGCCAGCAGCATTTGATGTGTGGCTAGCCTGAGGTTTGGGGAAAAGCATTTAACCTGTATTTAGTACCTATTCTGAAGCAGTGTGCTTTTTACAGTTTGCCCTCTGCAGGGCAAATGCTGTTCATCCAATTTTCTAGATGAGAAGAGTGAAGGCTAGAGGGGCTGTCCAACTTGCGCAAGGTCACATAGCTGGGAAGGCCCATCTGGCTCTAATGCCTGCACTTTCTTCCATTCCACTGGGCTGGCTAGAAAAGCCCTAAAAGTCCTTCCAGCATTTTCATTCTAATACTCTGAAAGCTTTAACTCCTTAGTAGCTTTTAGTCCTGCCCTGTAGAAGGGCCAGACATGACTGTCTTCCCTCTCACGGCCCTGTTACTAGAGCAGGTGCATGCCTTAGACATTCCTGCCATCTCCTGAAAGCAGCAGCAGAAGGCGGTGCAGCAGCCAGTTTCCTCTTTGCTCCACAGAGAAATTCTCATCCTTTCCAGCCAGCATCTCCCCCTTCCTCAGTGTCGCCCTTTCCGCGTGCAGGTGTTTCCTTTCCTCTTTGCCTTGTGTTTGTGATAGTCGAGTATCTCTGGTTTAAGGGAGGAGTGGAATTTTGAGGAGATTAAAAAAAAAAAAATCTCCTTTACTCAAAGCTTTTCTGTGACTTAGACACCACAATATTGGGTTTAGTCCTACCCAGAATCCCTATGACATCCCTCCCCCCATTAGAAGCTCCTCCTTTCTTAGAGCTTTGTTTTTTCACTACAGTCCTTATAAATGATCTTAGCCATCTGGCTTAATAGGGACATCTTGCCCAATGGAAGGAACACTGTGTTTCTCTCCCTGCAGATTTTACTTTTAAATTCATGGAGAAAATAGCTTTCTTTAGATGAGTTCTTAGTGATATTCTATTGCTACCAATTTAAAATAAATTATAGTAGTAGCCCTAAAATGTCAGATTTGCCAAGGAATCATTTTCTGTCTTTTGTTGCAAACTAAGAAAAATGATGGGAAGCGAATCTATTAACAATTATAACTTAGTAAGCCAGGCACTGACCTAGATGTTTTATGTACATTATTTCCAATTTTCATAATAACTCTGAGTTTATAGATGAAGAAACAGAGGTTAAGAGAGGTTGAAGTACTTGCTCAAGGTCGCAGCTAATGAGTGGTGATTTGGCAATTTGATTCCAGGTCTGTTTCACTTCCAGACTGAAATTCTTTCTTCAGACCATGCTCCCTCTGGAAAAAGGTCTTAGGGTTCATTTAATCATCCATGCCCAAGCCTCAGGTCTCACCTCCCCAGAAAATCTGTCTTCTTTTAAAAGGGAAATACCATTTTATATGATAAACTTTACAGTTGAAACAAATATTTAAGGGAAGTATTTTCTGGTCCTTTCCAGCTTTTACAATCAGGTAACTTTTACTAATGTTTAGTTCAAATTATTTTTACTGAAATTTGAATCCATCCCTTCTTGTTATAAGTGAAAATACTAAATAACTAGCTACTCATCATCAGGTACAGGAGAGTTGGGGATTTCATTGTGGATTAAGCTGGGCAGGAAGAGGTAGGCCTGAGGGAGGATAATATAGAGGTAGATGGAGAAAAGCAGAATTTTCTTGGAGGTAAGGCAATGTTATCATTTGCCCCATTATTTGATACATCCTGTGTTCACCCTAACCCTAGCCCTACCCTTCCCTTATGAATATGCATTAGAACATTTAATAACACAAGCAAAGCGTTCTGAGATGAACTTAAAATTAAAGCAAGACTAAATCTCCTGCACTCCAGCAGGAAATTCACGTAAAACACTGATCCCCAAATGCGCTTGAAGCTGGCTCTCTGAACACCTGAGAATGATGGTGGGAATCCAATGAAAGGTGGGTTTCTCTTACTGAACGGCCTGTTTTCAGGACTTGCTTGTGGTTCAATTCTGCTACAGTTATGGTGCCCCTTCCCAGCTGTCTGCAGTGAGAGATTCACAGGAGAGAAGTGTGTTCACGACGTTGTCTCCACCGTCCAGTTCAGTCTCACAAATACTTCGACGTTGTTTCCTGTGTGCCTGTTTTATGCCGATCACTTGGCATGAATCTGATGATACTGAGATGAAGAAGACGTGCTCATTGCCCTTTAGGAGCTCATAATTGAGTGGAATTTGCAGTCTCGTTCAGGATACAAGACCTACAAACATGGAGTTAATAACAAAGGGCAGTATATGCTTAAGACTGTAAAAAAAATAAGTGAACCAGGGACAGCAAATTTTACTGGAGTTGAGGTGAAAGAGATTAGGGTTTTCCAGAGCAGTAAAGGCAGGGTTCATTTACAGTTTCCTCCAGGGTGTAGGGTGGGACAGGGCAGGGGCGAGATGGGATATGGGTCATGCCACTGCTAGTGAAAGAAAACAATGACAATAGTTCCCTGAGTTAGGGTAAGGTATTTACCTTTCTAGAATTGCTGATGTACATAGCCGGAGACTGGGGGAGGAAGACTTCGCCAATCAGCATTGCAAGTGGGGAATGTAAAGATGCCAGCAGCTGCTGTTAAAGCAGCGACAACTCCATCCCTGAGGCGGTCGCAAGTTTTAGGAAAAATTTAATAAAGCTCTTATATTTACCTTTCGGTTCCCTGGTTAGCTTTTGAGTACAATACTCTCTATATTAGAAACCCCTAGACATTTATTCTTGTTGGGTTTTTAAAAGATAGGAAACTTTAGGCTAAATCATACACAGATGAAGACTTCAGGCCCATTTACCATATTCAAGGCTCGTAGCAATATTCTTGATGATTGCTGAATATTTATGCTGGGCCCTCCCCAAAAGCCCACCAAATGAAGAACTCTTTTCCCCTTTTTAGGTTCCTGAAACTTAGCTTAAACTCTCCAATGGGAGAAGGCTTAGGGAAAGGAGATTATTCTTTCCTTCTCCCTTTCCCCCCACTCGTAGTAGCTTAACTTAAGTACCCTGTGGAGATAAAGATAAATGTGAGAAACTTCAGGATGAAAAGAACATTAGAGACCAGAGGAGGCAGGGGAGGTCATATCAGGCTTAAAGTGGAAACTATGTCACAACCTAAGCAAGGAGCAACTGATAGGTCTATAAATAGGATTTTATCTCCTCATAGAAAATTTTTGGCATGGTTGTAGCTTCCCATGTGGGGGACTGTTATATTTACTAAAAATAAACTGTGTTTCAGAAATGATTAAAGTCCCACTGAACTCATTTATGTTATTAAGAGTGTAGTCATAGCCTGAAAATAAGCTTATAGAGTTTGGCATGTACTAACTTTTGGGAGAACTTTGGTATTGAAGCCGTCAGTTAGATCTGGGATAGAATGGTCTGGTCCATTCTAGCATGGATTGGATAGATTACTTTCTCAGAAGATAATGTGATTTCAGTTTTTTCTGCTAATTCGAAAGACTCTCAACCTGCAGTCATTCATTCAGACTCATAAATAGGCATGATAAGATAAGTATGTCACCTCGGAAAGGTAGAGTAGTTCTCATTCTCCAGCAATCTTATTGCTTAATTAAAGCTGCTTGGATTTGGCCATTCAGAGCAGAAGGGGCTCGGCAGTACCCTTGGTGTCCCTTCTTGGGAACAGAAACCTTCAAGCTGTCCAAATTTGTTTCTCACACTCCCATTCTCCTGATTATAGCCCTTTAAATTGTGTAGCAAGTTCTTGGCACCTATCTGCCTGTCAGCTAATCTCTGACACCCCTGAATAGCTTGTTTTCTTCCTATGAGTACATTTGAAATTAGCAAACAGCATCTATTAATTTTAGTACCCTGTTAGAAGATCTATGAAAAGCTGAAATTTGGCAAGTTGTAGAATTACTTAAAGTATGTTTCTCAAAGTTATTTGACTGTGGAATACTTTTCGAAGTATAGTTAATTGAACAACACAGCACAGTATGACTCATGTACAATGTGCGTGTGGGTTAAAGTAGTCATCAGAAATGGTCTCATAGATGAGTTAATGGCTTCAAGAAGTGAATTCATTTGCTTTTTGTCAGACTTCAAAACATGTTTTGGAGAAGTTAGATCATTTTTAAGCACAAAAGTGGAAGAGTTTAAGCCATTTTGTTTTAAATATACTGCCTATGCCTTAGTACTCAGGTTAAAAATAGTCTTTCTGCATCACAGGACCCGTGTACATGTATTTAGTATTTTTATTTTGAATGAATAAATTGTAGAAGAAAAATATTGTTAGCATCAATTTAAAAATTGTTGGATTACCTGTTGACAACTTGTGAAAGACTGAAACAGGATCGTATATTTCAGCTGCCTCGTGTTCACTAATTGCTTTAAACCTTTTGCTGCTGTTGTTCTCTCTCCTTGCAACCACTTACCTGCCTTCTTTGCCTTCTTTCGAGAAGGCCACTGAAGTTCCTAATGTAGTATTTTCTGAACGATAAAGAGATAAGGGAGTTGGTGAAAGAAGTTTGGCAAGTTCACAGAATTCCTTGGGCCCCAAACCCAAGTTTCTGTCTATTTAATTGCTTTCATCTAATTTTTGTTTCGTGACTCACACCAGTTGGCTGTTACAGTGGTAATTGTCATGGTAATGATAATATCTAATGCTCTATTTACAGAATAGTTAACATACTCTATTTTCTTTGGGTCTGACAACATCCCTGTGAAGTAGGCATTATTACCCTCATTTCACAGATGACAAATATGAGAGTATATATTCATTACCAGAATTCAGGAGTTGTTAACTTAAAATTTTATTTATGTCATTTTGGTGTGGGATGGTTAGAGACAGTAGATTAGGGGGGTGGACTAGTTGACTTTTTGGCCTAGAATTCCAGCCTAGACATTTCAAGATTCTTTGACAATCTCTGTCTTAATCTCAGGCCTGCCCTCTACTAATGTGTGTAGAGCTTTCTGTTGTTTCAAAAGAAATTGAATTTTGATGTGTAAATTACAGTAAAATAATTTGCTATTGAAAACATCCGTAGAATTAACCTCAGCTGCATATAACAGAAATCCTCCCCCCCCCCCACCAAGTGGCTTAAACAAGAGAGCGGTTTTTATGTCTTTCACAAAAAAGAAGCCTGGAATTAGGCAGTCCGGGGTGATGTGGTGCTCCATGGTTATCAAGGATCCAGGATCCTTAACTGCTCTTTGCTTCTCTGTCTGTAGGATGTGGCCCACATGGTTGCTACAGCTCCAGCCATCATTCCCGCATTACCATGAAGCAGTTTGGAGGAGGAAAAGAGGCCCCCTCCCCTACTTAAGAAGACTTCCAGGGAGTCCCACATAACATTTCTACTAATAGCTCATTGGCCAGAACTTAGTCTTATGGCCACACCCAGCTGCATTCCCAACCTCAGGGACTGGCTGACCTTGCCTCCCCATGGTACAGGAGACCATTCTGTGGCTCCCTGGGAGCTTTTCAACCAATCTCTGCTGTATTATCCAATCAAATGAGTTTTTTCTTGAGATGTATACATATTTATGCAAACTTTAAAAAGTTAATGTGAGATAATCACAAGGATCATTGCAGTTTCTGTTTAAGTTCAACTTTGAGTTTTTTGAAATCAGCTAGTTTATTGGCATTTCAAATAGTATAGAGTGAGCATTTTAGTAAGAATAAACTATGTGTTAAATATTTAGATGTCTAGTCATTGGTAAAAGGAAAAGCGTTCTTCCGTCAGTGTTTTGAAACCTGGATAAGCCATTAGATTATACGTTTCTTGGGGATAGAGAACTTTTAAAAAAAGTTTAAGATTATTATTGTTTTTTGTATAAATAATACATTTACATGCTTCAATATTCAAAAGGTAAAAATAGTCATATAGTGAAAAGTTGCTCCTCAGTTCCTGTCTTGAGTCCCCCAGTCTTTCCTCTAGAAGCAATGGGTGTTTTACCTTTTTGTGTGTAATTCCTTTTTTTCTTTATTAATTCAATGGTACTGTGCTGTATATTGTTCTGAACCTTTCTTTTATCACTTAAAGATATGTAGTCGAGTGTTTCATAACAGTATTTTAAGAGCTTCCTCATCCTGTCCCCACCCCCCAAGGCTATCCAGTGTTCTAGTGTAGGGATGGCCCATAATGCATTAAACAGAAGGATCTTAGCTGATTCTTGTATCTGCACCTGCTCTGTAGGCAACATTCATTCATACTAGTGAAACTGAACTCCTGAATTGAATTTGAGTATGCAGAATATTTTAAGAATGAGTTATTTTTGGTGATCGAGTATTCCAACTAACTGAGAGGATTTTCCCTTCTTTAAGCACCAAGATGTTTAAGATTTAGCTATTTTGGAAATAAAGCTTTCTAAAATGTGTTATATAGCTATACAATTTATTTCTTCTTAACAGTATAATAGTAAATTCTTAATGGTTTCAACAAAGTTGTCAACATCAGTAATTGTTTAGGACTATAAGAGAGTGGTATGTCAGGAGCTTTTGCTGGTTTTGCCTTACTAAAGGGACCCATTTTGATATCTGTCTGCTTTTGATATCTTATCTGCTTTTTAGATTTTTTTCTCGTGTTCTCCCTTGCTCCTGATGTGGTTGCCTCTAACATAATATTCTCTTTCTCCTGGTACTTATTCCCTACTGCTTCCTAGCTCTTTTTCCTAATTTGCTTTTTAAATTTTCAATAGGCAGGTATCCAGATAACCAGGACAGAAATATTTCTAAAATAAAAATAAATAGATTCAGAGAGAAGGACTGGCAGAGCTTTCCTGCTGATGAAAGTGCATGAACATTTTGATATTCTGGCTACTTAGAGGGCCTTTGCTTCCTGGTTATTACCGTGTTCTAGAACAGCTCTGTCCAACAGAACTTTCTGTGACAATGGAAATGTTTTACATCTGCCCTGTCCATCATGATAGCTACTAGTCTCATGTGGCTCTTGACCACTTGAAATGTGGCTAGTGTGACTGAAGAACTGAAAATTTAATATTAATTAATTTAATTAAATTCAAATAGCCACATGTGACTAACTAGTGGCTGCTGTGTTAGATGCATGCTTCTAGACTCTAGATAATTAACTTCTATACAGCAAGCTTGATTATAGTGGAGTGTAGATTGGGATGCAATCATTTTATTGTGCTGAGCAGAAAACATTGATAGTATTAGAAGGGAGGCAGTTTGGAATATGATACTCAAATTAGCTTAAAGTAAATGATTAAATTAGAACTGCTTTTTCATATTAATATTATGATTATTTCAGACTAACATTCTAAAGCCATTGGTGCTGGCATGTATTTATGGTTTGTAGCTATGATAAAACTTTGAGTCCTTTTGGTAACTAGGATGCAATTAGTTGCACTCTAACTTTATTTATAGGACTTGGTTAGACAGTTGCCTGAGTGCCAGAAACTCCTACAAATAACTTTGACCTTCCCTAACAGAAAGGCAAGGGATAAAATGTTCTGTAGTGGAAGATCTCAGTTGTATATGATATACACAAAAACACTACTTTCTAATGAAGAAAATCTACAACAAATAAGAAAACAAATGAATAAACACGTAAATTAATTATAGATTTTGATACCTGCTAGGAAGAAAATAAACCGAGTAGAGTAATAGAGAATATCAGCTTGTGGGGAAGGACCTCCAACTAGATAGGGTGGTCTGGGGAGTTTTGTTTGAGGAGGTGTTATTTAGCCTGAGATCTGAAAGATGAGAAGGAGCCAGCCTTGCAAAGAATGAAGGCAGGATGAAGAGAGATTTCAAGAGCAGGGAGTGAAGGGGCTAAAAAGGTGCTGTGGAGAGGATGGACTCACTCTGGATCAGCAGCTGCCAGAAGATCAGTATAGTTAGAGGATAGTGATTGAAAGGGAGCTAATGAGAAGAAATGAGGTTTGAGAGGCGGATACCCAGCAGATCATACAGGACCTGAAAGACTATTGTAAGGACTTCGTATACAAAAAATTTTTAAGTGTCATGTGAAGCTATAGAGTTAGAGGAGTGATGTGATCTGATTTTTGTTTTAGGAAGTCCCTCTGGCTGCTGTGTGATGAATATGTTGAAGGGGAGCAATGGTGGCAGTGGAGGAACTATTGCAATGTCCAGGAAAGAGATGACTGTAGCTTAGGCTAAGGTGATGGAAGTGGAGATCAAGGAAGTCACACAGGGCTTGCTAATGCATACGATGTGAGGCGTGAGGGATAAGAGAAGGGTCTCTGGCTTTGATAATAGCCAGGTAGGTTTTTTTTTTTTTTTTGCTGACAAAGATTCACCCTGAGTTAACGTCTGTTGCCAAGCTTCCTCTTTTTGCTTGAGGAAGATTGGCCCTGAGCTAACATCTATGCTTGTCTTCCTCTATTTTGTATGTGAGTTGCCACCACAGCATGGCTGCTGACAAGTAGTGTAGGTCTGTGCCCAGAAACTGAACCCAGGCCGCCAAAGCAGAGTGTGTCGAACTTAACCATTAGGCTACAGGGCTGGCCCCAACCAGGTAGTATTCTTATTGAAGTAGGGAACACCAAGGGTATGCCAGATTTCAGGGGCAGTGGTGGTAGAGAATTAAGAGCCCAGTTGTGGGCATGTTATGTTTGACATGCTTGTGAGACAGCTAAGTAATCAGATTGGAGCATGAGAAGAGGTCTAGAGTAGGGATATAATTATTAGCATATTGATGGTGTCTGCAGCTATGGGAATGGATGAGACAACTCAGAGAGAGAAGAGGATGACCCAAGATTGAGCCCCAAGGAATACCTCCTTTTTAGAGGTCTGTTGGGAGAGAGGCCAGAAAAAGATACTTAAAAGGAAGTACTCAGCGATGCAGGAAAAAAAACCGGATTGTAGTATTTCAGAAGCTAGAAGAAGAGAATGTTTTAAGAAGGTTACCAACTTTGTCGAACCCTGCTAAGAGGTCGTAAGTTGAGGACAGCAAAATGCCCACTGGCTTAGGTAGCGTGGAAGTAGTTGACATGGACCAGTTGGTTTAATGGAATGGAGGGCTTCGAGACTTTGAGGAAATTGAAGAAGAAGTGGAAACAGCTGTAGACAACTTCTTTGAGCAGTTTTACTGTGGAGTGGTGAACACGGAAATGCTGGAGAGCTGAAGGGAGGTGAGGGACTGAAGGAGAATTGTTTTAAAACAATTTAGCTCATTTAGTCACTCACCTGTTGTTGGGCATTTATGTTCTTAAAGGTTTTTGCTCTTCCAGATTGCTGCAGTGTGCCACCTTCTACGCTTACGGGGGTTTTCTAAGGTAGGTTCCTTGGAGGTGGAATTGCTGAGCCACAGGCCATGCGCATTTCAGAATTTAGTAGATATTGCCACACGGACTTCCAGAATGGTGATACCAACGTACGCTTTGCCCATCGGTGTATGAGAGCAGAGGGGAGGTTTTCTGAAGATGGACGTATGTTTGTTTGCTGGCATGACAGTGATGAGTAGAGGGGGAGACATGGATGATGCAGGAGAAGAGTGGATGGTTAACAGAGTGGCACAGTCCTTCCTTCATTGTAACGCATGTAAGGAGGAGGCAATGCTCGCATTTCTAGGTAGGATTGCAGATTGGTGGATGGAAGAGACTGTCTGAATGCTTCTCTTTTAAGATGAAATATTTGGATAGAGCAACAGCTGCAAGTTGGGTGGGAGGAAGAGAATGAAGTAGGTTTGAAGAGAAGGTAAGACATAGTCATTTGGTGAGCGGGAAAGCTTACACAGGCCGCTTTGGTGGGATTGCTTGGCATTGCCAAGTGTTCCCTTGAGGTCTGTGATCATGAATATATAGTGAAGTCCGTCAGCTTGGTTATGTGACTTTTCTCCAGCAACCTTTAGCTGATTGGGCACAGGCACAGAGAGGGCAGATAATGCATTTAACCAGGATTGGAGTTTGCCAAGTGGCAGTGATAGAGAAGACAAATGATTCGAGGGGATTTGCAAGGAAGGGATTATAATTATGGACCATGGAGTCAAAGTTGGATATAGGGAGTGGAAGACAGGACTTGAGTGGGTAGATAATGAAAAAGTGGTTGGGATGGGGCCTTCATGAGGTCAACAGTTGTAGTGGAGGGGATACCAGAGCAAGTTAGTGAAAGCATGGGAGGTTTTTTGAGAGTTTGATTGAAACCTAATAAGGAAAAACAGAGCTCTCAAGATAATTCATTTTCCTCTTTTAGGGATGGTTGCTCTGGGTTCTCTAAAAACTGGAGGCAAGAGCTTTAACAAATCTGTTTGCCTGTGGCTTTTCTGAGAGGTGAGCTCTAAGATCTACCCTCTTCTCCATGTGTGCATCCAGGAGCTCACTGCAGACACCATAGAAAGTAACCACAGTTCACAAGGGCTTTCTAGAACCGCTCTTAACGACCACATCAGTCATAGCAGCAGCACCTGGCCAGAGCCACAGCCTTTGGAAGCTCATGTACGCTGTGTGGACACCGAGTTCCAAACCTCATCTCTATCACTTATTGTTTGAAGTCTTGGTAATGGCCAGAGATAGAGTGCAGGGTTACATCCAGGGTAAAATTTCCAGTGACTTTGTCAGTTTTGATTTGGTTTTATCAGTAAATAAGTGTGGTGTAGTTGAAATCATCTAGGAGTCTAACAAATTTGTGTTCAACTTTTAGCTCCTTTACTCACGAGCTATGAGACCATGGGCAAATTGTTTAACCATTGAGCACCAATTTCCTTTTATGTATTAAAGAGATAAAGTAGGGCCTACCTTACAGAGATACATCAGCAGGAAGGGGTGGAATACTGCCTCCCTAGTTAGTCTTCCAGAATGGTTTCCATCCCCTAACTGGAAAGTTGCAACTGTATCTACTCCTGTCTTCCTTGAGTCTCTGCTGCTGCTGGTGACAGTGCTCTATCTGGCCCAGCTTCTCAGACTTGAATGTGCGTGGAATCACCCGGAACTTTTGTTACCGTGTTCATTTTGATTCAGTGATTGTAGGATGGGGCCTGAGATTCTTCATAACGAAGAAGCTTCCAGTTGATGGTAATGCTGCTGATGCTGGTCCATGGGTCACATTTTGAGTGGCAAATTCTACTAGAGAACTGCCCTGTGGGAATCCTAGCTATTTTAAGCTGAGAGGAAATGAGGTTAAAAGAGCCCCATCTTTTCAACTTTGTTGTTTTTTAAGTCAAATTCAGGTGGACCTTATATGGCCCATTTCTATGGCTCATTGTTGTGGTGAGTCTGTATGGTCTCTCCCACTCCTGAAAGTGAAAGGAGTATAAATTATGTACAGAGGGTTGCTTCAAATTGCTTTTGAAAAATTCTCAGTGCCTGATTTCTCAGGTATATGTTTTTGAAATTGCGTTGGCTCCTTAGATGTACACACTTCCCCCACCAGCCTTTCGCACCCACAGGGAAACTGGCATAAAATATGCAGTCTCTTGAATTATTAGACTTTGAGGCTGAGAATCTAAAATGTGGCCCCAAACCCTTTCTGCCCACCAGACTCTTCACATTACAAGATCCAGCATGAAAGCAGGAATTCAGGATGTGTTATAAGGTTAGAATTACTGGCAGCCACCCATATTGCTGTCCCAGATAATCTGATTTTTCTTTCTTAGAACAAGCATGCCAGACTTCGTCTGTGGGCCCTCCCTAGAAGAGTTCCTTCTCTGATGCTCAAATCCACACGTTCTCTCCTCTGAGCTAATGTGGAGGCTGATAAGCTTCAGTGTACTGTCACGCAGTCTGATAAAATGTTCTCCTGACAGAATGAAGTATCTGTGCGTCTTAATCCTAGGTATAGGACTGTGATCCTTCTCCGAGTGTCTTCCTAGTGAGGAATTAATATACCTTTGTCTCTCTTCATCTGAATCCTGCGTTGCGATAAACCACAGGTTTCCTTATTTGACTTTGATGGTTTGAAATGATTTTTTTTCTCCGACCTCTTTGTTTCCTTTTTTTTTTAAGGTAGGGAAATGCGGACGTGCAGGAGCATGAATAAAAAAGATTCACTTAGCTTGCCTGTGGGTTTTGGGAGGTTTTTTGTGTGTGTGAAGAAGACACACAGAAGAGCTTGATTTCTAACCAGACCATCCACTTCAGTTCTTAAAATTATGATCAGAAAAGGAAGGGATACTTTTAGAGTAGGAATTTACCAACTCTCCCTGTGATTGCAAAGAAGTTTGTAATGGTTCCACTCAGGGGAGTTTTGAAGATAGTTTTCAGAGTTCTTCTGACATATTTAAACTTTCTTTATTTCATTTTGAGCATCTCTTTTCTCTTTGCTCTGGGAGAGCAGGGTGTCTGTACCATCTCGAACTTGATTTAAAGATGACACCATAAAGTGGCAAGGTGTGAAATTTTATTGTGTTTGTTTTTTGATACTTGGTTAAGAATGAATGAGTATTAACAATTCTGTGTCTTCAGAGAGTTTAAATGAACTAACTCTTAACAGTGTGGTTTTAACACAGTTACATAGCATGGAGTGTAGGGAAGTCTGGTGACTTAAGCTCTAGGACAAGAACTATGAAACTAGAGAGGAAAGTTGCATATAAAAATTGATTATGGACTGTAAAAGATTCTAAGTAACAGTTATAGAAAGTCAAGATTTGTTTTCCTGTTAATAAAAAAGGTTGTCTCAGTTTTAGACTTGGAGGTTCTTACTCTTTTGTACTGAAAATGAGGTAATCCTGCCTTCAGAGGAACTGAGAGGTTCTGCCTAAAGAAAAAGACAAGGTTGGGCGAGGCTCAGAATACGTGCCCCACCTCTCCAAGCTTAAGTCAGCTGGGAGTTTAAGGTGGCAGGAGAGAAAAGATCAAAAGCTCTCTTGCGGAAGGCACACTAAAGTGTGGAAGAAAAGGAAAAGTGACTTGACTTCTACCCTAAGAGAGAAAGCAGCTCGCCTGCAGCAGGTGCCTGAGACCCGCGCCCTGCAGCGGCCGGGAGTAGGCAGGGAGAGTGAACGTCCAGCACCTGCGTGGGGCCTGCCTTGAGTGTGAGGCTTGCAGACCTTACTTGGAGATTTTATAAGCAGGAGAGAGCTGTTTCAGCTTGTCTGCGGGGAACAGAGCCCTGAGGCAGCTGGAAGGTGGTAGGCCTTTTGTTTTTGTTTTATTGTGTTTTTCCTTTAATGAGTTATAGGGGTGAAATCGTTCTCAAAACTCACAACTCTTTGAGAATGTACTGTCCACCTACTGTGTGCTAGGTATTATACAAATGACTCTGTGGCCAAAAATAGATGAACTCTGCCCTTAAAGATGTGGATAAAGGCGATAAGATTGGTAGGTACGCGAATACCTGTAGTAGTAACTGGCAGAGGCGGTGAATGTCGTGTTACAAACACCAGGCTTACAGAGCGGGGCTGTGTTACAGCGAGGCTGGGCCTTTCAATTTAAACATGGAACAGTGGGTAGTGCAGTACGGAAAGAGCATGGGCACTGGCGTAGGGAGGAGAGGTTAGTTGTTTTCTGATTAAAAACCAGTAGGACAGATGATTTCATAATACTTGTTCACCACTGAAGATATAATGGTTAAAAATATTCCTGGTATATAGGCGGCACTTAATAAATGTTTGAGCTGAAGTAAATTAGAAAATGTGGTCACCAGGGACATGGCAGATAGTTTGCATAGTTCATTTGGTCTAATTACAAGAACTCCAAAAAGAATGTTATACCCAGGTTTTGGATGAGGAAACAGAAGCTTAGACAGGCTAGATAACTTTCCCCAGGCCGTCACGATAGGAGTTGTAGACCCAGTTTTCACACTCAGGCTTTGTACCTTGCCCTGTCTTCATGCCTAGTAAAGAATCTGCAACATGGTAGGGGCTCAAAATCCACTTCACTCTAAAATCCATGTCCTTTCTCTCTTCAGAAGGGAGGCCATGTTGATCTGAACTATGGTGATAGTAATAAAAAAGATGAAAACCTATTTGAGTTTATATATAATTTTTCATATGTTTTAAAAACTTCTAAGATTCAGGATTATTAGTGGCGAAACTATGTGAAGAACAGTGGTGTAAGGCCGACGCTGCAGGGAGGGAATGGAGGCTCTGAGCAGGTTCTCTGTTCATGCGTGGCTTCTGCAAGGGTCTCCAGAAGAACTGGGGCGGAGGGGGAGCTTGGCTCACTCCCCTTGGCCTTGGAGGGCAGAGTTTTTGATTGCTTCATTCATGTTTAAGGAACCCATCTTAAGCTAGTTTATGTCTAGCAGCAGAAACTGGTGCTGGTGGTTTATTACCAACCCCACCCATCCCTGCCTTTTGCAATGATCTTTGTGAGTGATGATTGTGTTTCTAGAAGTAGAATGACAGAGAGAGATTCCCTGAAGGCAAATACAGAGAGAGTGTGCTGTACACTCCAGTTCAGACACACGGGGCTGGGAACTCCCAGAGAGAGAGAGAGAAGAGAGAGAGAGAGAGAGAGAGAAAGGGAGGGAGGGAGGGTGAGAGGGAGGAGAGAGAACAACAGAACAGTCAGCTGGAGAGGAGGGAGGAGGGGGAGAAGACCGGTTGTTTTAGATTTTTAAACTCAAGTAATTTGGGGGGGGTTTCTCCCCACCCTGAACCCTTGGCCCCCCATTCTGGCACCTCCTTTCCTGCAGTTCACTGAAGTGCCTTTTTGCAGTCCAGGATCAACTGACCGCTGAGTTTGAGCAGCCCGGTCTGACATGATGTACCTCTGGGTGAGTACAGAGTGCTGTGGTGAGGGTTTGCACTTGCACATATAAGGAGTGGAAAGCTGCGAGATTCTGCTCTTGCACAAATGGCCTTCCCCACGGAGCACAGACTGCCACATCCCCTTCTACTCATAGGTGTTAGGTTTTTAAAACCCAGCAGTGATTGTGACATTGGTTTTTTCTAATGTTGTTTATCTTGTTAGACCTAGGCGCGAGTGCCGCGCTCCCAGTGCAGTGCCATCCCCTGGGCTTGGTAGGTTTGGAGAAGGCAAATGGGGCTGGTGGAACGAGCCAGTCGCTTTAGGAGCTTCCCTCTTCTGGTGGGTCAGGATCGGCCTGTGTTTTGTTTTGGGGGCACTGACGTTGATAATCAAACCATGTCTTTAGATATTGAGAGCCAATAGGTGGCGTGATTCTTAATTAGGAATAAGCTTTTATAAGTTTTTATCTAATAGTCTTTATTGTCCTTCACAGTAGTCTTATGATGTAGGTCACTGTTGTTATTAAAATTTTATGAGGAAAGTAATTAAGTCACAAAGAGTGACTTGCCCATAGTTAGAAACCAAGTCTGTAGCAGCTAGGATAGTAATTAATAACCAGACATTAATACAGCTTTTATATTAGCCAGGAACTTAATACCTTACATTATTTTAATTTATTGCTAACTACGGCATTGTAATTTGGGATGGAGGGAAACATACGGGGATTAGAGAGGTTTTTAAATTATGAAATGTGATACCTTTTAGGAGAGTGACAGGGAAAATAAATAATACAAGAAAAAAAGCCCCTGCTTTTAGTTGTGGAAACAAGAACATGTATAGTCCCTTGCAAAGATGGCGGTATCCTCTTGGGCAGACAGCTGTTGTGTGTTGCTAAGGGAGTGTCCTGGATGTGATGCCCTTGGATACTGGCCAGCTTTTTAAAGTTTCACTTTGCCCTTTGCCCTTCAGCCTAGATGTCTGGAATTGCAGAAGCCTACTTGGCTCAAGCAGGCTAAATTTATAAATATCAGACGGCAGAATTTTAACTAGGTTTAAGGAGATCGAGCTTGGTCAGAGTGTGTGTGTGTGTGTGTTGGGAGTGGCTTCTTTTCCTGCTTCTCCCTTCATATTTGAATATGACCTTGAAATGTAATTTCTTCTCCTCTATTGATTTATTTTTGTAGTAGCTGTAAGAGGTCAAAGGACTTTTCTGACACCCTTATGTGCTTTCAGTAGTTTTCATCTCCCTGTGAACTAGGCCTCTGCGTCGAGGGTCTCTGCAGCCTTGTTGATGGCACTGATCGGCTGTCTGTTGACCAGAGGATGGGTTATTCTGTCTTTTGAATTGTTTGAAGAGGAGCTATGAAAGGCAGCAAGTTAAGTTAGTCTCATTTCCACTCGTTTACGTTTGATGGAAGCAGACAGTCACAGTCTCCTCACTTATCTCTTATATTACCTTTATTTGTAAATTTACCTTAGTCCCCTTTACTTGTTAGCCCCAGAACAGAGCTTCCCAACTGGAGTACCACATGTTGGATTGAGGTTCATGTATGCCAAGATAACTATTTCCCTCAACCCTTGGAGCAGCCAGGCGGGGCCTAGGATTCCTCTGGTCACTAGGACCGTGGCTTTCTAGTTTGCCACTTGCTGCCATAAAAATATTACCATTTTCTCTGTGTGCCATGGCACCTGAAAGTTTGGGTAGCAGTGTCTAGAGGACAAAAAGTGTGTCAGCTCTCTCTTTTTGTTATCCACATCATCTCGCCCAATGCTGCACACATTTGTTGGATTCATTGAAAATGCCCAGAAGGAGCCATAGCTGCATGACACCCAGATATCAAGAAGGAAATCTAAGTGGTCAAGCATTAAGGGGAGGCACTGAGGGCGTGCTGTGGAGAAAACTTACTGGATGAGGAGTAGGAAATCAGAGTTTTGTCCAGGCCAGTGCCCAGTCAGGAGGCACTGGGCAAGCACTTAACTGTTCTGGTCTCAGTTTCCACATCCATGAGTTACGTCTTCTGAGTCTAAAATTCTCCAAATTTTGTGTAGCAGTATATATGCCAGGAAGACACTCAACCATGCAAGAATGTTGAGGTCCTGGAAAGCGGGAGAAAGCTGTGAACCACACTTCACCTCCATTGCCTGCTTGGTTTGGTAGCAGCCGTGATTGAAGGCACTGTTCTGGCTGTTCTAGAAAAATGACTGAACTGTGTTCGCTTGTCAGTGCCTCTGAGCAGTGTGAACATTCTTAGAACCTGTGGAGCTGCAGACTGAGTTAGAGCTCATCCGAGCGTTTGGGTGTGTGGTTAGATGCGCTTCGTTAGTTGCTCCTGTGTCTAGAACTCTGAGAGAGAATACCGCCTGTGCTCTATAGATGCCTCTTGTCTAGATCTTCTCCCACGTTCCTGTTGAGTCACCGTCCTTGTTAGTGAATTTGGTAGCATCAGGGACAGCATGGTAGGTGCAAAGAATATGGGTTTGAGAGACTTTACTAGGCCTAAATCCCACCTCTGTCATTTCCACTTGTGTGGCCGTGAACAAATCACTTAACCTCTCTGAACCTCAGTTTTTTCATTTGTCACGTAGGGAAAATAATGCCTAATTCATGGGATTACTGTGAAGATTTGGAATAATCTATGAAGCCTGCTTCATATAGTGTATGGCACAGAGCAGATGCTCATAAACAACTGGTGCGAGCCAGCTTTTTGCTTTGAACATTCGCATAGACAGACTGCTCACCACCTCAAAGTGTGTTTTCTAGCATGTTAAGGATGGCTTTGGATTCATGTAGGGAGAATTTGATAGACACATACTAGTTTTATGTGAAACGTCTCCCCTTAATCAGTATTTAAGTACTTGGCGACTGACGAACTCTCATTAAAGTTGCTTCCTGACAGAGAACATTCCCATTATTTTTTCTAAACTTTTCTTTTGGAGGGGTGCAATACTATTAAGCATTTATTATGTCATTTATTCTTCCCCTCTCCTCTTCATTGTCCAAAACATGGAGGGAGGGGGAGGAAGGGAAGGAGACTCATGAATCCTATCCTGAGGGAACTTACTTGTTTGGTGATTGTACAATGTACATCCAGTAAGCAAAATTACAGACCATTTATTTAAGCTCCCAGAAGTCAGGATGTCTTCTCCCTGTCTGAGCTGATCTTAGCTAGACTGGTCCCAGGCTCTCTCTTCCTCCTATTCTACATGGATGAGCTTCTGGATTTCATCTTGAACTGTTGTTTTGTCACAGTTCAGTCCTGTCTTCTTAGTAAATCAGTTCAGCCAGCATTTACTGAATGCCCGTAGTGGGTAGAGGACTGTGCTTCCAGCTGTTACAAATACAAAGATGGTTAACGACTTCGCATGCCTTTAAAGAATTTATAACACAGTGGTAGAGAGTGTGTGTACACAGATAATAGTGGTTTTCGTATGATGCTATCAATTAGAAAGTGCTTTTATACATTATCTTATTTCATCCTCACAGCAGTGCTAAGGGCTAAGTATCATTTCTATTGTACAAGTGGGGAAGGAGACCAAGGGAGGGTGCATGACAATTAGGAAATGGCAGAGCTGGAATCTCAGTCCCAACTCTCATTTCTTTTCACACCCTCCTCTTTTGGAAGAAGCTAATGTTTTTGTTTTGTTGACGTTAAGCTGTTTACTGAGTGATAACATATGTGTTAGGCATACACCTCACTTAGTCTTCAGCACATCTGGGAGTTAGCTGTTATCTTCATTTTACAGAGGAGAAAGAAGATATTTCAGTAACTTGCTAAAGTCACACAATTTAGAATTGGCAGAGGTAGCATTTGAACTCTGGTCACTCTGGCCTCAGAGCTTATTACACACTTAACATTTTCTTTTATTTGTTCAGTAATGTCCAGTTTATCCCTCCTACCATTCAGCATGATATAGACTAGGGTAGAGAAATGAAAATAAGATAACCTGAATTCTGTTTCCATCTCCATTAATTACTTGACAAGTTACTTAACTGTATATGCCTTGATTTTCCGGGTCGTGAAAGGGACGTGGTAGTCCTTGGGAACCTTAGTGGAGTAATCTTAGAAAAATGCATGTCAGCCATTTTAGAAATACAGTAGTGAGTAATTGATGGCTTTATCATAAAACATGGAAATCATGGACTGTGAGTCAAAAGACATAGTTTTTAGTCTAAGTGGTACCATCTGTCAGCGTGCGACCTTTCTAGCATTAGTTTTCTAATCTTTAAAATGGGACTACTAATACCTAACAGATTGTTGAGATAATTGTGTTAAAGTTTTTTGGAAACTATATTGTGCTAAACCAATAAAGTAATAATAACAGTAGCTTATTATTCAGGTTACAATCAAGCTAATCTTTTTATCACTATTTTGCCATCCTAATTGGTCTACGCAGTTAGAGAACTAGACAATAATAAATTGAGTTATCACAAAATGTAGCAACAGTTCAGTTCAGATAACATTGGAGGCCAGATACTGTGAATAGATACTTGACAGTGAAAAGCCATTAAAAGATTTTAAGTGGGACTTGCTGAAGTGGAGTTTATAATTAGATTTGTTTTTTAAAAAGATATCTACACAGATTGAGGGGAGTAAGAGTTCAGAGCAAAGTTAGGTGATTGTTGTGTAATAAATAGTCTAAGTGATGGAGAGTGGTAATGATAGCATGCGCCAGAGAGAAGTAAAACTGTATGAGAGATATTCAGAAGGTAAAATTGAAAGGATGTTGTCATGATTTGAAAGAGGACCAAGTTTTTTGTGGGAGGGAAGATGAAGGGAATCATTCCTCTTAGCTTTGAGAAGATAGGATCAGCTTTAGGAGTAGGGAGCACTCTCCTATTTAACAAGAGGCAAGGCAAGTAGAGGACAGAAGGACTGACAGCATCTAGGAGTTCAGAAATCTTTATGGGGGAGGAGGTGGACAAGTAGAAGTGTGAGGAGTAAGAAAGGGTCATTAACTTTCCAAAAAGGAATAGTTGGGTGAAACAATATATAGGTGTTTGGGAGCCATGTATAATTCCATGTGGCTGTATGCGTGGGATGAGTGGAATAGCGGTGGATGAAAATTTAAAATTTTAGAAGCCAGATTATCCAAAGAGTTTAAGATCTTCATTTGTTTGTTTATTCCAATAAGGAGCCATTGATGGATTTTAAGCAGGGTCAGGTATGATCAGATTTGTATATTAGAAAGATGACAAGAGGCTTCTATTGTTATTGCAGGACTTGTATTTATACTTTGGGTGAAATTGGTTTGATGCGTATTTTAAAAGCTCAGAAAACTGTAGGGGCCTAAGCAAGCAGTTAACACATAATGGAATGACTAGTGTGTGCCGACACTTTCTAAGGGTTGGGGAAAGAGCATGAACAAGGCAAATTTCTTTCCCATAAAGAGTTTGTATTTTTTTTTTTTTTAAAGATTTTATTTTTTCCTTTTTCTCCCCAAAGCCCCCCGGTACATAGTTGTGTATTCTTCGTTGTGGGTTCTTCTAGTTGTGGCATGTGGGATGCTGCCTCAGCGTGGTCTGATGAGCAGTGCCATGTCCACGCCCAGGATTCGAACCAACGAAACACTGGGCCGCCTGCAGCGGAGCGCGCGAACTTAACCACTCGGCCACGGGGCCAGCCCCTCCCATAAAGAGTTTGTATTTTTTAACTGGGAAAAGAAAATTGTAAACATGTAAGCCAACAAGATAATTTCAGGAACTAGTAAGTGCTATAGAGAAGACAAGGTAATATGACCTCAAATGCTTTAGCATTCGAAAAAGGGCCTGAATGATAAGAAACACTGTCTCATCAAAATATGGGAGGAAAGCGTTACAAGCAGGAGGAGTGGCAAGCACAAAGTCCTCAGGTAGGAGCAAGTTTGGGGTAGTCAAAGGGCAGAAAGAGAGGTGGTATGGTTGAATTGTAGAGAACAAAGAGAATGTAGGAAGATAAGGCTGGAGAGGTAGGCGAGAGCCAGGTCATTCCCCATGGTGGAGATCTGAATTTTGTTCTGGTGAAAGTGGGAAGGTATTGGGAGATTTTAAGCAGGAGAGTGACTTTTTTAAGGAAAAGTGGTATGTGAGGTCAGTAAGCTATTGCTGTAGTCTAAGCAAGAGGTGATGGCACTTCTTGCTTAGACTCTGGAGGGCAATTTGATAGAACTAAAGATGGCTTTTGTGTGTGGTGAGATGAAAGAGGCCTCTGGGTTATTCAGATATTGGCTTGAGGAATTAGGATCGAAAAGCCATATCCTTACAACAGAACAGAGAATACACAGGAAAACCAATATTTATGGTTTGGACTTGTTCAGTTCGAGATATTTATTGAAGATCCAAGTGAAGAAGTTCAGTGGCAATTTGATATGAGTCTAGAGCTCAGAAGAGAGATGTGAGTTGGAGGTGTAAGGTTGAGATTCATCAGTGCATATTTAAAGCCTTGGGAGAAAATGTAACCAGAGAAGAAGACCGAGGTCAAAGCCCTGAGGCCTTTCAGTAGATGTCTGAGGATACTGAGAATTGTGTGCGGTAGGACGGAAACAAGGCAAGTATTTGATATCACAGATTCTGGAGAAGAAAGTGCTGGGTTTGGATAACTTAAAACCAGATAATAGTAGTCATCTCAAAAAATGGGAAATGAACTTACTAGAGAAATATAGGAGGCTTCAGATCTGTGGTCATTGGCCTTGGTAGGATGTTGGTCACTGGTGAACTTGGCAAGAGCTGTTTCAGGTGGAATGATGGAATAAAAAGCCAATTGAAATTGGAATGCTGAGATTGAGACAATGAATTTAGTTTAGTTGCAGAGCAGAGCAAAGAATTGGGTCAGTCACTGGATGGGAATGTGGGTTCAAGGGAGGATTTTTAGAAGATGTGTGATATTCAGGCATGTTTTCTGTCAACAGGAAAGATCCAGTAGAAGGGAAGAAATTGAGCATGCTGAAAAGAAAGAGGCTAATTGCAAGAGCAAAGTATGCTATATCCAGCACACAGAAGAAGGATTGGCCTTAGATAGGGCCGGAAGGACTTTTTTCTTTTTAATAAGAAGGAGACAGAGTATGTGGATTTGCAGCCAGGTAGAATTTACACCAGATTTAGGCTGGTGCTGTTGGTTTCAGGGAGAAGAGGGAGTCCTCTGATGGTGCCTGCTTTCTTTATACGTGTAAGGTGAATGTAGCTGAAAGGGGAAATGGGGAGAGTGGAGAAGAATTATTGCAGATTTGGGGAGAAAGGACAAGGTATGAAATAGTAGTCATCTCAAAAAACGGGAAATGAACTTACTAGAGAGATATAGGAGGCTTCAGATCTGTGGTCATAAACTTGATGTGAGTGTGGCAAGTCAGTTGTGTGATTTTTATCCAGTAATATTCTGTTGTTTAGATACAGGAGAGAAAAAAGTAGATAGTTGGATTTAACCAGGAGATGAGATTTCACCAGATGAGTTAGACTAACAGAAAAAGGGGGAAGGGAATTAAGACATTTGGAAAAGAACTATGTATAGTGTCGGATCCTAGAATTTAACATGAGGAGGAGTAGGAGTAGTGAAAAAGTGGTAGGATCAACTTACAGATTAGAGATCTCAAGGAGGTTGGAGAATTGCTGGAGTGGGGAAGTCACTAGAGCAGGCATCCTTGATCCTGTGAGTGTGAAATGCTTGAAATGCTTGAGATTTTTGGAGACGGTGTGGTTATGGATGATGACAATGCTAGGATATGATGTTAGGTGGGTAGCTTAGGTGAAGCGGTGAAAAAATATAGTTGGTGCTAAAGACATTAAAACAACAACTAGGAAGCCAGAGTGTTGAATGAGTCATCTATGTGGATGCTGAAGTCGTCAAGAATGAGAAGGCTAATAGAGGAGGTGAAGACAGGGAGCCCTGTGCTAAGGTTTGAAGAGGTTGGAAGGCCGTATCTGTTTGAAAGGGTCTGCGTTTTGGGTGGAGGGGAGAGAGAAGTGGTATTGGAAAGCAAGGAGGATACTGTAAGGTCCAACACTGTGTGGTAGTGGGGAACAAGGAGGCTGCGTGCCCCTGCCGAGTTATGTGATGGGTAGGAGAAAAGCTTCTGCTGCAGAAGAAGGAGTATTCTCAGGGGCAATCAGGTATCCTTTGAGCAAAAAGGTGAAGGGAACAAGAGAAAAAAGAGCGAGTATTTAGAAGAGTTCACTGAGGACATCTCATGACTTCTAGGGCTTGGGAGGGCAAGGAAGAGCAGGAGACGGGGTCACGAGAGTGGGCGTTCAGAGCTGAGTAGGGTGAACCATCTGGAAGACTTGGACTTCTAATAATGATGGACATGACTGTAGATATGAGCCAGGATGGAATTGTTCAGAAAGCTCATGAAAAAACAGGGTAATTAGTTATACGTTTAAGCCAGAGCAGTTCTCAAAGATTATAGTGCATCAGAATACACAGATTGCTGAGCCCCATCTCCGGAGTTTTAGATCCATTAGCTCTGGGTGGACCTGGGAATTTACATTTCTAAATAAGTTTCCAGGTGATACTGATGTTGCTGGTCCAGAGACCACACTTTGGAAACCACAGGTCCAGAGAAACTCGTTGTGGCTAAGTAAGCAGCTATTGTGAACGGTAGCTCAAGATGATGTGTGGCCTGGGTGATGGGCAGAGGTTTCCTCTGGACAGCTGTGTCAGGCATCTCTTTGGCTTTGGCAGTTTAGGGAGGAAGTGAATAAATGATCGTTTCTTTTGACAAGTAGTCATTTCTAAGTGATTCAGTTTGATTATCAGTAAACATTTATTAAATATCTATTTTGTGCAGCAAAATGAGGATATCAAGAGTTGTAAAGGGGGCTGGCCTAGTTGCGCAGTGGTTAAGTTCGCCACGTTCCGCTTCTCGGCGGCCCGGGGTTCGCTGGTTCAGATCCCGGGTGTGGACATGGCACTGCTTGGCACGCCATGCTGTGGCAGGCATCCCACATATAAAGTAGAGGAAGACGGGCACGGATGTTAGCTCAGGGCCAGGCTTCCTCAACAAAAAGAGGAGGACTGGCAGTAGTTAGCTCAGGGCTAATCTTCCTCAAAAAGAGAGTTGTAAAGTATTTTCTTTCTCATGGATAATAGGGTGAAAGGACAGAGAAGTTAAATAGATAAATAACTATATATTGTAGCAGAGACTGAATGCCATTTAGTAGGTAGGATGGGCACTTGTCAACAGGAATTCAGAAAAATGGGCCATCCCTGAAGATGGGATTGGTTGGGGAAGGTTTCTTCAAGGAGGTAAAATTTAAGCTAAATTCTGGCAGAACAAAATAAAGACAAGCCAGATGGAGAACTGACATAAGCAAAGGTATAGTGTCAAGCACGAACATGAAACTTGACGACTACTCATGAGTCCTATTGCTTTCATCCTGGCGCAAGCCACCATTATCTTTTGCCTATATTATTATAATAATTTTCTAACTAGCCTCCCTGCTTCTATTCCTCTCTCCTCCTCCCCCCCGCCCCCAAAGTCTGTCCTCAACCCAGCAGCCGCAGTAATGCTTTGAAATGTCACATTATGTTGCTCCTCTGCCTAAAATTCTCCAGTGGCTTCATATCTCGCTCAACATAAAAGTCAAATACCCTGTACTGGCCTATAAGGCCCTCTATGACTTGCTCACCTGGCTCAGTCTTTGACTTCATGTTCTTCTCCACTCCTGGCCATTCTTTGAACATATGAAACACACTTTGCCTCGGGGCCTTAGCACTGCCCCCCCTTCCCCCCAATATCAGCGTGACTGCCTTGTTTGCCTGAGATCTCTACTCAACTGCCATGTTGTGATGAGAACCCTGTTTAAATGGTCATCCCTACCCCTTTGCCCAGCATTTCCCATCCTCTTTCCCCCATCTTTATCTTTCTCCATAGCACTTACCAGCACTTGATTTGCTGTGTATTTGTTTATTATCTTTCTCCTCCAACTAGAATGTTAAGCTTCATGAAGGCGCTGGTATATCCTCAGTGCCTCGAAAGGTAGCTGACGCATAATAGGCAATGATTGGACATTTGTGGAGTGAAAAGAAGAGGGGAAGGAAAGTTTGGGGACTAGTGAAGAGGACAATATTATTGGAAGAGACAGGAATGGGAGAAATGGTTTGAGGGATAAGTTGGAGAATCTTGAATACTAGATCACTTTGTTGTTAGTGCTCTTGAATCAGTCTGACTCCCAGAGACCCTGTGTACAGCACAGCGGAACCCTGCCCAGTCTTTTTGTGCCATCCTCTCACTTCCGGCGCTACATCAGACAATGCTCCACTGCTATTCACGGGGTTTTCATGGTCAGTTTTTTCAGAAGTGGGTGGCCAGGTCCTTCTTCCGAGTCTGTCTTAGTCTGGAAACTCTATTGAAACCTGTCCGCCATAGGTGACTCTGCTGGTATTTGAAATACCAGTGTCATAATTTTCAACATCCCAGCAAGACGTAGCTGCCACAGTATGAAGACCGACAGACGGGTGGTGCCATTCCCTGACTAGGAAATGACCCTGGGCCGTGGCGGTAAGAGCACTGAATTTTGACCACTAGACCGTCAGAGCTGGCTACTACACTATTCTGTAGAAAATAAGGAATTCTTAAAAAAATTTTCAGTACAGCAGTATCTAACCGTCTTGAAATAGTGCTTTGTAATTGGGTTCTGTGGATGGAATGGGTTGGGAGGGACTGGAGGCAGGCAGATCAGTTACCGTGGGGCAGTTGTTGGGTGACAGCTAGAGAGTTGTTCAGGTACGAGGTAAAAAGGCATTGGGATCAGGGTTTGGAGGTGGGAATAAAACTTTTAAGTAGAGATGAAAGCCTTAGGCATGAGTGCTAGAAGATGATAAGCTTCCAGTTGTCCAAGAAGGCTGCCTTGTTTAATATGTTTGCTTTAATCTGCCATTTAGCTTTAAACAATTAGCCTTTGTTATGTTTCAAACCAGAATATGGAATTTTGTTGTTGTAAAACTTATAAACTAGGGAATAAATTTGGAACCAATTAAGCAAATATTCATTTTTGTAGATGTTAAATTGTGTGTTTGGAGGGGTGAAAAATCAGCGTGGTCACAGGCACTCGTGTTGGTGAGGAGAGGAAAGGCGGGGGCCACAAAGCCAGAGATACATTTCCTCAGGTCCTTCAGTTTCTTTGCAATGAGTAAGGTACATCTTAGGAGCTGTAGTCTTCCTTCACTAGCTCCCTTCTTCTCTTCTTGGTTCCGGAAGTAGGTGCTGCTTTTCAAATTTGTGATCTGGTTTCCACCACTGCATTCGTGTTTAGAATTAATGTCCTTCTCTGAATGTGAGCTTGCTGCTCCTCTTCATGAATGCTTTGTCAGCATCCTTCACTATTATTAAATGAGATGACAAATAGTGCTTGTAACATAAGGCCAGCATAGAATAGGCACTTCACAAATATTGGTTGAAAGGTTAATTAGATATTCTTAGTATAATGAACTGTCTGTGTAGCAAAGAATCCAACTAAAATATTGGGTTTTGATTCCACTTAACTTGAATCTGTGAGTTCTGTGCCGTCTTTCTTGTGCATTAACTCATATGGTGTCTCACTTCCTTATTTGGATCTAGACAATTAATTCAGAGGTTAAATAAATCAAAGCTTATCTTTCATTCTTTAAAATAGCTGCCAAGTTATTGTTTCTGAGTGTGAGATGAACCCTTTAATCACTGGCCGTTTAGCCAGATTGCCATATCCATGAAAATCAGAAATAACTGATTATAGCTTCATTGTGTATTACATCATATGCTGGTTACAGTTCTGTTTCTGGCTCAGTTATTAACCTGCTATGTGATTATAATAAATCACTTGATCTTTATGCTTTTGTGTCTCATCTGTAAAATGGGGATGATATTACTTCCCAGTCGCATTGTTGGAATCTGTTCCTCAGATAAACTGACATGTAAATAAAAACATTCTTTTTTTTTTTGAGGAAGATTAGCCCTGAGCTGACTGTTGCCAATCCTCCTCTTTTTGCTGAGGAAGACTGGCCCTGAGCTAACCTCTGTGCCCATCTTCCTCTACTTTCTATGTGGGACGCCTACCACAGCATGGCTTGCCAAGCAGTGCCATGTCTGCACCTGGGATCCGAACTGGCAAACCCCGGGCCGCCGAAGCAGAACATGCGCACTTAACCACTGCGCCCCAGGCCGACCCCATAAGAACATTCTTAATGATTTATTTCTTTTGTTTATTGTACTTGTAGTTGCCAACTAGATAAAAAACAGTCTGATATTTTTTGCCGAGGTTAGGTTGAAAGTCTCACTGAACATTACAGTTTAAAAGTAGATGCTGAGGTGGGGGCACGTGTTTGGTAGGGAACAGTTGCTATTGTGTGTAAGTTCTCCTCTGCTGTATTCCATTAGCTCTTGATGTTTATTTTTATCCTTTTGTTTTCTTGTTTAATTTTATTAAGTTTATTAAAAATACGCTTCCTGGATTCATTGGAAGTCAAAATCGTAGTTTTACATGTTGCTCAGTACCATGTTGTTCTGGTACTGGGTGTTTGCACATTTTGCCAATACCTGAGAAATTCTCAAGATGGTTAAAGACAATTGGGATTGGAAGGGAGAAGGGAACAGAAATTCCCAAGTGCCTCCTATGTATGAGGCACTGAATCAGGTCCTTTCAGAAATACTATCTTATTTTATGCTCCTTATTTCATCTTAACGCTGCAGAAGCAAGAGTCAAACCCAGTAGTCTTGCTTCAGTGTCACTGCTCTTAACCAATATGCTATAATGCTTCCAGCTAGTCTGTGATAGACAACCTTTAAGATGGTCCCCAGTGATTCCTACCCCTAGTATTCATGCCCTTGTGCAATCCCTTATCTTTGAGTGTAGACTGGACCTAGTGACTCACTTCAAACTAACAGAATTTGGCAAAAGTGACGGGATGTCACTTTCAAGATTTGCTTACAAAGAGACTGGCTTTCGTCTCAGATGCTTACCCTCTCTAGCTCTCTCTCTCTCAAACTCTGGGAGAAACAAACTGCTGTGTTGTCAGTAGCCCTAAGGAGAGGCCCACGTGGCAAGGAGCTGATATCTAGGGCTGGTAGCCAGTGAGGGCCTGAGCCTGCCAACAGCCAGGTGAGTGCGCTTGGCAGTAGATCCTTGCCAGTCTCGCCTTGAGATGACTGCATCCCTAGCCAACACCTTGACTGTAGCTTGTGAGAGACCCTGAGCCAGAGGCACCCAGCTAAGCCTCACCTGGATTCCTGACTACAGAAACTGTGAGATAATAACTGTTGTTTTAAGCTGCTGTGTTTAAGGGTCATTTGTTGCATAGAAATAGTAACTACAGGTTTTGGTACCAAAAGTGGGGTGCTTCTGTAGCAGAAACCTAAAATGTGGGAGTGACTTTGGAACTGGGCAGTGGACTTTGAAGAGAGTGTTAGTGAGAGATTAGAGCTCCTTGAACATGTTGTTTGTAAAATTTGGGACTTTGAGGAGGTTGTCGTGAGGGCTTAAAGGAAAGGAAACTGGAAGAAAGGGGATCCTTGTTGGATAGTGGCAGAAAGTTTAGCAACACTATTGTTTGTAGTTATGTAGAAAGCAGAAAATGTGCCTAATGTGCTGGGACATCTCGCTAAGTAAATTTCCAAGGAAAACATTGATGGTGCCCTCAGTTTCTTCTAGCTGCTGATGGTGAAGTGTGAGAAGAGAGAAATAAACAGAGGGAAGGACTGATAAACAAAAAAGGAGCCAAGACTTGATGGTTTTGTAAATTCAGCCTTTCTGTGTGGCAAATGATGGTAAAACAAAGACATGGGTTCCTAGCAAAGATGTCTTCAAGGGCACTGCCAGGAGGATGGTAGTCCAAAGATGAGTCTGAGGGTGTGGCTGTAAAGCCTTTGGTTAAGTCTGGGAAAAATGAAAGGCAGTGCCTTATGAGTCACACAAAAGCCCTCTCAATCCAAGAGTAGGGCTTCCAGCCATTTTAGCAAGAGCCGGAAGTAGAAAACATGAAGATATTTGTGGGTGTAGCTTTTATCTGTTGCAGTGAATCTCAGTGAGATTCACAGGAGACCCACTGCAACTAGGACTGAAAAGGAAAAGAAACAGTTGAAAATGAAAAAAGGCTTTTGAGCCCCCCAAATTCTTCTGGCAGAAAGTAGGCTGAGAAAACTACTTAGCTACTAACGCATGCTGCCTTTCATGAAAAAGGAAGGATGACAGATGCGTGAGCCATGGAGAATTGTGACTCCAGCCTTAAGATCTTATCAAGGAACTTGCGACATTTGCCCAGCTAGATTTCAGAATCACTATGGACCAATGACTCCTTTGTGCCTCCTATTACTCCCCACCCCCCTTTTGAAGAAGTTCTGCCATTTGGTTATTACAAGAGATTTCAGACTAACAGAAACCAAAAGAGAGAAAGTGAGAAAGGTGCCCTGACACCTGCCATTTAAGCCAGGCTCCCCGGAATGCCAGGCCCGCTGCTAAATTGTCCACTTCTTGTGGCTTTTGTTTGCAGAGTATGTGTGAGAACCTGAGGCAATCAGGAGAAGATTTCCTGCCACTGCATTTACCTACCTTCTCCCAGTACTATCAGTAAACTTTTCCACTCTGCTGTTACTGTGCTTGAAGCAATCCATTTAAAAAATAATACTCTTGACCTCACTTTTCTGCTAGCTACTGCTCAATTTCTTTTCCGTTAGAGCAAAACTCAATAGAGTTGCCTATAGTTACTCACGTTAGTTCTTCTCCTCTCATTCCCTCTTAAACTTGCTCAGGTTTTTGTTGCCTCCACACCACTGAAATGGCTCTTGTCCAGATCGCCTGTAACCTCCATGCGGCCTAGTCCAGTGCTCAGGCCTCAGTCCTCATCTCACCCGGCCTGTCTGTGGAGCATGACATCCTTGATCATTCCGTCCTCCAGGAGAGACTTTCTTGAGCACTTGACTTCCGGGACAGCAACTCTCCTAGTTTTCTTCCTACCTCTTTGGTGATTACGTCTCGGTTTTAAAGTTGTGATACTCTGGGCCAAGTCTTTGGACCTCTTTTTTTGATTCTTTTTCATTCAGTGATTTCGTCTAGTCTCATGGCTTTAGCTCTCAGTTAACTAGGACAAATAGCCAAGACCATTTATCATCTGGGGCGGTGGACTCTCTGATCTTTTTATATTGTTTAACTTTTATGACTAATTTAAGAAATAAGTGATAGTGAAAAACAACTTTATTAGAAATAAGAAAAAAATACATTCATGCAACTAATTACATATCTCCCGACAATGACTACAAATCACATTTGAATGATGTTCCTTTTTTTAAAAATCTTTTGTGCAGTACTTCATGTTTTCCCCTCCTGTTTGTAGCCTCTCTCTTTCTTCCTGTTCTCCGAGACTCAAGTTCACGTCTGAGAGGGTAGATATTGTCCTCCTGGTTCTGTATTAATTCCTGCAAGTTCATGTCCTAGTTCTGTGAGGAATTGTCTTATTAATTTGCGGTTTTGTAATTGGAACCCTTCCTGTAAAATGAAAAGATTCACTATACTACTATCAGTCATATTGAAGAAAAAAGACGTAGGCTATCCTCCAGTCATTCTTTTGCAAGTATAGATTCTGACTCTTATCAATGTGTCTGACTCTCCTCTAGCCTTGTTAATAGTACAAGATCACTTCAGGTTTGTTTTTTGGTTTTTTTTAGCAGCGGTTTTTGTGTTTAACAGTTGAGAATACATTGAGCTGAAAAGAGCAATAACAGTTTTTCTTGGGAGAGAAAGAATCATTGACTCTCTTTGAAATCCAAATAATGTGCTCTTGATTTCTTTTCCTTTTCCATCTGTGAAAATACATTGAAATTCAACCCTATTCTTCCTGATAGTGCAGACTAAGGCAAGTTTTTTGCTGAGTGGTACTCAAGCCAATGCCAAACTTGTTCTAAAATTGTCACAAGTTCTATTTATGCCGTGAGTTTTCAGTTTTATGTCAATGCTTGTACTGCTTTTCACCCTTTGTTCTGCTCTTGCTCCTTTTGTAGATCTCTACCTGTGTAGATCTGAATCTTCCGAATATGTGATATTTCACTGATGCATCCTGTCCAAATTTTTATTCCTTACATTCCTGGTTTTGAAAGCATATATACCTCAAAAGACAACTTCTTTTGAAGGTAATTTAATTGTTTATGAAGTGTCATGCATCAACCTGGAACATATCCATCTTGTAAATTCTGATTCCAGATTCTAAATATATCTCTGATAGGTTCTGGCTTATTATTACTTCTGGTTCTTCTTCTCGCACTTGCCTAGTCTAAGTGTGATATTTGAAGTGTTTTTTGGGTTTTTTTGGTGAAGAAGACTGGCCCTGAGCTAACATCTGTTGCCAATCTTCCTCTTTTTGCTTGAGGAAGATTGTCACTGAGCTAACATCTGTATCAGTCTTCCTCTAGTCTGTATGTGGGGTGCCGCCACAGCGTGGCTTGCTGAGCAGTATGTAGGCCTGCACCCAGGATTTGAACCAGTAAACCCTGGGTCACCAAAGTGGAGCATGCAAACGTAACCACTACACCACTGGGCAGCCCCAGAAGATTTTTTTTAAAACCTTTGACAATACGTAAGTTGTTGAAGAGAGGATGGATGTCTTCTTTGCTCCATAATTAAAAAAATCTTTATTTTTAGATTTATAAACACTGTTTAGAATGATCAATCCAAAGAATTTTTTTCATTTCTGTATCATCTGTTTCCTTTCAGTTACTTTTATCTATTTACCTACCTTCAGCGTTTGTCCACTTATGAACTGTATCAGGTAACTTTTGTCATGTTCTAAGAGATGAAAGAATACTGTCACATGTCCTTTGACAAAAAAGGACGATCCCAGTTCTTGTTGCAAAATACTTCATGAAGACATTCTTTCTGTTGAACTGAATGAGAATACCATAGTTCCTTTTTGTCCTTATAAATATATTGTTCACTTATTGATTCTTGACTTTGGTCAAGGTTATATCCTCGGTTAGCATATAATCATCTAAAGAATCATGATCTTGGGATTTTACTTATGTATCAAATTTCACCATCATCATTAGAGTTTAGAATACACCTATCTGTGTCTGCATTCATCTTTTGATTCATCTAATAATTGTGAAGCAATTTCCTCTGTTAGTTTTTTTTGTCATTATTGGTGGAAAGTAAAAACTGAATTCTTATCTGTATTCAATGAAAACTAAGCAAACTGTAAAGACTATCTCCAGTCTTCTTTAATGCCTTCTTGAAGGATGATGTAATACTTTCCACAATGCAGTGAGAAAACTGAGCGATGCTGTGTTAGTGATGATTTAGATGATACAGTACTTTCTTTGCACAATGCAGTAAGAAAACTGAAGGATGCTGTGTTAGTGATGATCTGTTTCACTATTGCGTCATTCTTCTCAGTATGCCGTTGGTCTGTTATTTTATTATTTTAGTCACTTTATTTTACATGGTAGGGAATAATTAATGAGTAAAGGTTGATGAAAATTAGACTGTTTCAAGTTACAGGACAAATAAGATTCATAAAATCTCGTAATGAATCTTAGATTTATAAAAGGGTCCAAGGAACCCATATGTTAATTGCAGGATAGAATGAGTTTATTATTATTTTTAAAGTAACATTTTCTTTGTTTTTTTTTTTTTTTAGGAGAGGGGAATACCTCTAAGAAAGAATGTCATAAAATATAAATACTTACATGCAGAATTGCTCAAAAAAGAAAGATTGGGCCCAGTGGACTCTGATGGTGTACCGAGGGTTAAATCCGATCTGTATGCTGTTGACCCTGAAAGGTGTGCCTACAGGCCAGACCCCTCCCTGGAAGTTTATATGCAGCTGCCCACTTGACATTTCCATATGTGATGGTCACCAGTTACCTCATGCTCACCTTGTCCAAGCTGAAGTCCTGGTCTTCACTTGCCTTCCCCCACTCTCAAATCTGTGGGAAACCTACAGTTTTCCCCTTCTCAGATAATGCCATCTTTGTATTGCTTGGGCCAGAAAAAACTTGGAGTCATCCTGGACTCCTCCTTCTCCCCCACTCCAGTCTTATTAATCAGCAAATCCTTTAGGCTCTGCCTTTCAGAAATAACCTGAATCCAGTCCCTCTTCCCCAGCTCTGCTCCTTCTGTCCTGGGTCAGTACACCACCCTTTCTTCCCCCGCTCGTCATAGCACTTTCCTACCTGGTCTCCGTACTTCCACCTTGGACTCCAAATAAGTTATTCTGAACATGGCATCTGAAATGATGCTTTAAAATATAAAGCTGATCTCCTTGAAAACCCACTCATGGTGGCTCCCTCAGAAGAAAAGCCAGAGTCCCACAATGCTCTCGTTGAGCTGGCTCCTAGGTATCTCTTTGACTTCCGTCTCTTCCTCTTCCTCCCTTTCTTACTGTCCTCCAGCCACACTGGCCTTCTTGCTGTTCCTCAAACTTGCCGGGCACTTTCTGCTTGTAGTGCTCTTCTGCAGGTATCCTCATGTCTTACTTCTTTATCTTCTTCACAGTGTTGCTCAAATGTCACCTTTTCAGTTAGTCATTTTTTAGATATTCTGTTTTAAATTCGCCATAGCCCTAACCGTCTTCTGGTATATTATGAAGACATCTTTTTTACTACTTGTCTCTGCTATAAAGATTTTTGTCTGGCTTGTTTATTGCTGTATCCACAGTGTCTAGAATAGTGAATGATGGTCAATAAATATTTGTCGAATGGATGCTAAATTCCAGAGGTTTTCCACTTGTTACTTTTTCATTAACAAGGTAATACTTGGTAACTGTGGGGATTTATGGTGTGGAAGTCTCTTTGTAGTTGTCATCAGTTGTTCTCTCTCATTCTGGGGACCGCTTGTTCTGTGCGTGTGTGATGGTTTATACTATAGCGGCTGTCGTGCGTCGTGGTGCAGGCTTTGGAACCAAATTGACTAGGTTTCAAACGTGGCTCTGCTGCATTCTTTCTTAATGACATTGGGCATATTTCTGTGTTTTCTCCTCTATAAAATTAGAACATAGAGGGTTGTTTTGAGCCATGTGAAGTTCTCAGAACAGTTCCTGGTACAAAGTAAATGTTCAGTATCTGTTAGTTATTATGATTGTTACCTTTCTGGACCCATCCTACCTGTTCTGAGTCAGCTCTATGCCTGAGTGTGGTACGGAGAACTGTCTGATTCAGGATCTCCTTCTTACCACCTATTTTCTTCCCCCCTTAAAAATATGATGGGTATGTTGGGTCCTTTCTCCTCTCCTCTGTCACCCTTTTACTTGAGTGGTTCCCGCTTCTGGCAGCTCTTTAGACATTCGCATCCTTTCCTTCCCTTCCCCTTGCTTACCCCTCCTCTCCTTTCAGCAAGTGTTTATTAAGCACTTATTTTTCCCTTCCCCATTCTGTTCTAAATCTTGCTGTGTTTCCTTTTCTCCATCTCTGTGTTCCATTTATGAAATTTAAAAAATTACCTTCATTGTAGTTGATTGACTAGAATTATTACATTTGTATCAGAGAAAATGGAAGTGTTATAGATATTGAAATAAAATCAAAATTATATTTTCAAAAATTACACCAAAAAACATTGTACCAGTCACTAAAGCCCTTCAGAGTACTCCTTCCTCTAAATCTCCATCGAAGTCCTCACTTTCTTCATCAGTGAGTTACATTTGTCTTCTATGAACCAATATGCAAGATAATTAAAAATAAAACCCATTTCTTATTTAATTACATTGATGTTATTTGTGATTTGCTGCTATTTTAACTACCTTGTTTTCTGTTTATTTTTATTTCAGACGTGTGGTAGTTCAGGTGTATTACTGGTTCCGTGGACTCGAATGTTCTCCCCCTCCGCTCCCCACCGTTACATTACTAGGCTCTGGTCTGGAAACTCAGCCACCGTTTATAAATCTGTGTGTGTGTTTCTTTTAATGGAGAAATGTGATCAGAATTCTAAACAACTGGAATACAAATGAATTTTTAGAATATTATCCATTTTGTAAATTTTGGATTATATATTGACTATAGTATTCTTTTCAGAACAGACAAGATGGACTCATTTAGGTGTGCATTTAAAGAGATTTTATTGGTAATTTGCAGTTTTTCAGTAACTTTTATTTTCCTTTGGCCCTCTTTTCACTAAGTGGTAAACTAATTTTTAACTACAACTTTAAAATTCATGTTGGAGTTTGGTAGTAAAGCTATTTTCTTTTTACTATTTCATCAGACAAAATGTATGAGGCAGATTTCTTTACATTTGATAGGGAAAAATTCATCTTTGTTTGCCAAATAAAAATGTAGAATTTTAAATGTCAAGGCATTAACTCCTAAGGGGATAAAGAGGGACGAGAAGGGTAGGCAGGTGAAAAAGGCTGTCTTTAGGAAAAAGATTCCTTTTTTTTTTTTTTAAAGATTGGCACCTGAGCTAACATCTGTTGCCAGTCTTTTTTTTTCTTCTTCTCCTCAGAGGCCCCCAGTACATAGTTGTATATTCTAGTTGTAGATCCTTCTGGTTGTGTCATGTGGGACACCGCCTCAGCATGGCTTGATGAGTGGTGCTGGGTCGGTGCGTAGGATCCAAACCAGCAAAACCCTGGGCCGGTGAAGCGGAGTGTGCAACCTTAACCACTCGGCCACGGGGCCGGCCCCTAGGAGAAAGATTCTTAAAATGGCATTCTGCTGTCTACTTCTTTATGGCATGGGCTGCAAAACACACATACACATGACCCCCTTTGAACATTTGGTATTTGCAGTTGGTAGTAGGTAGTTTGGGGACTGGATAAAGGATATGTTACTTTCCTGAGTACAGAATCAGTGTTTGACCGCTCGTTATTTGAACGAGAGCTTGGTGAGTTTCTACTCTGTGTGGGTGTCGTATAGGGAAGCTTTGCCTTCAGAAGTGTCAGCTGATTTTTGCTTAAACTAAACCTGGCCAGTGGCCCCATTCTCATTCTCTAACAGAAGGAAAAGAAAAAGGGGGTAAGCTGTGATATGTTTATATTTTAGGTTCAGTAAGTAAGTTCAAACTTTTCCTTGTGAATGCTTTGCCTGAGGCCTTCAGTGCTTGTTCTTAGTCTGCTGCCGCTATAGCAACTTACCACAGACCACGTGGTTAGACAACACAAGTTTCTCTCTCACAGTGCTGGAGGCTGGGAAGTCCTGGGTCCAGGTGCCAGCAGGTGAGGTTTCATTCTGTGGCCTCTTCTCTTGGTTTGTAGGCTTCGCCCTCGCCCCATGTGCTCACATGACCTCTTTTTGTATGCCTGGGTGGGGGGATGTGTGTACATGGGGGCAAGCTCTCTGATATCTCTTCTTAGAAGGACACTAATCCTGTCAGGTCAGGGCCTCGGCCCTGCCCCGCCATGACCTCATTTAACCCTAGTATTTCCTTAGAGGCCCCGTCTCCTAATGTAGCCACCCTGGGGATTAGGGCTTCCCCATGTGGACTCTGGGGGAGGGACGCACAAACATTGAGACCATAACACTTGTCTTTTTAATTCATCAAAAATTTGAGTATTTACTGTATACTAACCACTTTTATAGACCTGCCACTATCTAGCTGTGTAAGCTCAAAGAAATTACTGCACTTCGTTAGGCCACAATTTCTTTCTCAGTAAAACAAAGGTGTTGAGCGGTCAGTGGCTGTGATTCATTCTCTCTCAAGCAGTGTTAGTTCTGTTTTCATTTCCCTCCCTCGTTTTCCTCTTTCCCTAATATATTTCAGATTGTTTGTGTCAGATTTCCCCTCTGTTTTTACCCTTCTTTTTCTCTCCTTTTGTTTTTTGAGTTTTTTGTTGTCTCATGTTCTGCATTCTGTCTCCATCCGCCCCTTTCCTGAATTGGACATATTTTCTAAGAACTTATAAGTTTACTATATTTATTAGCTCTTTAAAAGTTTAGCAAGTAGCTGGAATGTTTTGTATTTCCTTCTGTTTAACATGCTGCAAACCTTTAAATTTACTCTAAATTAAATTACTTTTTAGTCACTTTAGACCATGTGTGGTTTGTTTTCTCATAGCATTATTTCTTGGAATTTAGTCTGAAGAGTTAGGGATGTTGTTTTCCATGTATGCTTTTTCTAAAGCACCTAGTTCATTATGAGAGATCAGTAAGTATGAATTGACAATGGCGATGATGTGTTTTTCACTCTTGAGGGAAGAAAAGACCTTGTGCTCTTCTAATTTTTCCCTTTTGATCTGTGACATTTGAAGGTAGTTGTTCTGCAGTCTTGGTGGCTTTTCTTCTTTTGTGATCATCAACAACAAACTATGAAGTCAGCTTCAAGGGATGTAAAAAAAATTAGTAACATGGGTGTGAGACTGTGTTGGTGCTAACATTTGCATGACTGATTGAGAAAATTTGCCAGAAACAGTGTCACTAGGATTATTATAGGAACTAGACTATGAGTCGGGAGAGGTCTTGCCCTGGTTTTAATATAAATCCTTAGTTTGATGGGCACATCTTAAGAAACAAACCATTCAGAAACAAATTTTGCACATTTTAAAGCTGTTTCTTCTAGAATTTAAAAATCTGTTTTCCCTACAACGTGGTAATAGGTATTGTGGTAATGGTAATCTATAAAGATGCTGATTAGCACCCACTGAATTTTGAATGCCTCCTGGTTACAAGACTTTATACTAAACATTTTATAGTCGTTAACACATTGAATCCAGCAGCAACCCTATGGTAAGTGGTCGTGGACAGGCCACCCCAGTTTCTTCTGTAAACTCTTTAAAGGCAGGGGTGACTTCTCTATGTTCCAGCACCTAGCACAGTGCTAAACACATGTCAGGTCCTCAGTGGATGTTGAACTGATTTCACCTTCTTGCTTAGAGTTGTCAGTCTCCACCTGCCCTTGTCGTGCCCAGCTGTGGATTCAGAGGGCTTGCAAGTTCAGTTCTCTACTCTGAATTAGAGAGTTTAGTCTGGCTTTCTGTTAAGGAGCCACTTTCCCACTAGTCAACGTGGTTTTTAAATAATGTGATGCCTCATTACCCATGTGCCAGGGGTTAAACATTATCCTTATTAGGTTGGCTGGTCTCCTCACCTGGTCTTTTTGTTTGAGTGCCTGGTGGCACTCTAGTTTCTCTTGGGACCTGAGCCCAATGACTGAACCCCAGTTCAGTTAACAAGGGGCTCCTTCAACCGTTTCTTGCTGGTGCCTTTTTTGAACTTGTTGGATTCTGATTCCTTTTTTCTTGCTTTGAGTTTGGTGGCGTTCCTTCCCACATGACTAGGAAAAGTGAGGCTTTGCCTTATGCTCTCACACTGAACCCTTTGAATAAGGACAGCTCAGAGCAGTTTGATTCTGTAAGAATGGGTCATTTGGATCTCGACCTCTTTCTGTAGATGAGTCTTTTCCCAGTTTCCACCTGGACCAGTGTTTATTTCCGTTTAATAATTCCTTGCTCCCGGGACTTCGCCATTTACCTGCATTTCAGTTGTTGCATATTGATGTTACGCTCAATCTGAAGCTCCTCCTAACTGGTGTTGAGAACACCTTTCCTTCTACCCTGGACCTTCACAGCTTCCTACTTTTTCTTTATTCCCTTCTCTCACCTTCATATTTCTTTTGTTCCCGTCTCCTCCAGCCATATGACACACGTTACTTAGGGAAACCCAGTTATATGTCAGAGCATAACTCCTGGAAACGTGTTTACGCACTGCCGAAGTTCAGTTTCTGTTCACCCGTCTCTCCCCAAGTAATTAACACAGATGAAAATAGTGACCTTTTAGAATAGCGTTCCAAGGAGGCAGGAACATACTGCCTGCCCCAGGATACTGTTGAGTGGAAGCCAAACTGGCACGGGGAAGTGAGGGCAAGAAGAGTAAAGCTTTAAAATGAACAGTTTCCAAACTATGGACCAAAATGGAAGCAAGGAAAGCAAGGAGAGGGGGAAGTGATGCTGATTCTGATGTGGAAATGATTAAAAAAAAAAATAGTAAAGGCAATCCAGAATCCACTGAGAACCCCAGTGAGTTGTTTTCTTTAAATTTCATCTTCTCTGTAGCCGTCTCTCTCATTGCATTGAGAAGTGGACTGAATCATGTTTCTTTACACATCTTTGAATAAAAGGTCAAAAGAACATGGTAAATTCCTCGTTGCCTCCAAACAAATCCTGGAAGTTGAAATAACTGGAAGTCAGTGCCTGAAAACATAACATACCCTACTATTTTGAGAGGAAATGGAGGCCTGCTCTTATCAGCCATTTATCAGAAAAGCACATGTTCTGTACAAATCCAGCCAAGTCTCCTATACTGTCTGCATGTACTCTGCAATATATTTGATGGTCATAATGTTATCCAGATATTTTCAGGATAGTTCTTTCTTATTTTATTGATTTTCACATATGACAGTTCTCAGTTAACCAGAAACTCCTGGTTTTTTTAAATTCAATTTTATTGTTTCTCTTATAACACAGAAGTTGTTGAAAACCCCTTCTCTGTTATCCTTATCCTTTTGCGTATAGATTACTATTTCGAATCTTTTGAAGGAAGATTTGCCCTGAGCTGACATCCACTGCCAATCTTCCTCTGTTTGTGTGTGAGCTACTGCTACAGCGTGGCTGCTGGCAGACGAGTGGGGTAGGTCCGCGCTCGCAACCAAACCCAGGCCGTGGAAGCGGCGTACGCTGAACTTACCCACTGGGCCACCGGGCTGCCCATGTTCATGTTCTGTATGTTTAGAGCCGTGATGTCAGTCAGGAATGACAAGGAGGTATACATCAAAATCTCAGGGTTGGGATGAGAGAGACTATACAGTTCAAAAAAGAATATTTAAACCTCTAAGTCATAATGAACATTTCAGAAAGTAAGGCTGTATCTGCTACTTTGGGCTGATGAAAGATTTAGAAGATAAAAGTGAGTAAAAAAATATTTAGAAGAAGGATTTTAAAAATAGTTAAGAAACACTGGTTTAGAGTCTCTAATCTTCTCAGAGTGACTAAAAGAATTTCCACTTTGGTAAGTGTGCAGTAGAAGTGTGTCATTAGAGCTTGCTCAGACTGAAAGATGTGGGAGGGCTTAAGGAAAATTCAGGCCTAACCAAAAAGGGGCAATAGATTCTTGACCCCAGATTTTCCCTTGAAGATTTGAAGCCAGATTGGCTTAAACAACTGTTTAATAAAAAATAAAACACACACGCACATAAAACAAAGATCTCTCTTAGTGGACTAGCCCTTAGTAAGACATTTGGAATGTTGGAGCTGGAATGTATCTTGTCAGTTGGTCCCTGACTTGAAAGAATTATAGTGGGGCTAGGAGTTGAGTCTCTGGCCTAGCTCTTAGAGGAGAAGGGGTTGGGGTTTTGTGAAAGAAGGTAAGGATTATAAGTGAAAGTCAAGCCCCCTTAATCAAAGGAAGATATTCAAAAGAGGTAGGATTAGGAAGTGAGCTTGGGGAAATACTTAAACCAGAAATATTAGTTGTGTGCCAAAGAAAAAATAGGAGTACTTGAATGGAACAGCTCCTTAAAGAAGGAATTATCTCATAACCCTATTAATTTACTGGCCTTTTGGTTCTTAATCTTTATTTTGGGTCTTGAACCTCATTGAGAATCTAATGAAAGCTCTGGACCAGGTCCCCAGAACAATGTACGTATTTACAACATTTTGCAGTTTTCAGAGGATCCTGAGCCCTATGAAGCCTAACCATGTTAAGAATGCGTTAACTCTTCTGTCGTCTACTGCTGCTAGACTAAGCCAAAAAATAGTGAACTTGGTGCTGCAGGAAGTTCCTGGGAGGCTAAAAGATGATTAATATTGCTTGATATGTGGATGAAGAATGGATTAAAATCAAGGTGAACATGTATGTATATGTTAGACCTGTTCTTTTGTGCCAGACAATAATAGAATCTGGATTTTGAAGAACTTCATTTTTTTATGTCTCTTTAGTTCTTTTTTATAAAAATTGAAGGTAATTGATACAGTTGACAATATATATATATATTATTTAATGACTGGACAGAAGATCCTGGAAAATCAGCCAGGCTTTGTCATTCACTGTGACTCTGAACAAGTCATTTATCCTGTTGTATAAAAGGATACGTCATAAAAAGATGCTCTAGCAAACTAAATTGTAGGATGCTTACACGCACCAAATACAGAATTGCTCCAAGTCGCTTAACTTCCACTCGAAAACCGCAGGTAGTGTAGAACTACAAGAAGGAATCAGGATCACAGAGGCTCGTGCGAAACTGGATGTTTCCATCTATGGCAGTTTGTAGTTAAGGTGGAGATAGCAGACTGAACTCAGGTGACATGTTTGGAGTGAGGGCCTGTGTGTGTAAGCAAACTAGAGCCAGGGTGGGCTTACTCACTGGGGCTGAATAAGAACCAAAAGGTCAGGCAATGCTGTAGATTCATGGGCCAGAGTCTAGAATCCAGGCTGCTGGTCTAGGCAGGTGAATTTCGAGGCTGAGGCAAATAGCCCAGGCAGTGTTGTAGGGGTGTGATTCCTAGGTAAGATGCCTGAGCGCTATGCAAGGCCTCTCTTGTAAATAGGTTTTGGCTACCATTTATTCCTTTCTTTTTCTTTTATTCAGCAAATACCTGTGCAAACCTACTGTGGGCCAAGCACTGTTGTTTGTTGTACTTAGTGCCATCGAGTTGATGCCCAACTCCTAGTGCCCCTGTGGAGCGCAGAGCAGAACCCTGCCTGGTCTTTTTGCGCCATCCTCTCACCTTCTGGCGCTACATCAGACAATGCTCCGCTGCTATTCATAGGATTTTTATGACCAATTTTTTTCAGAAGTAGGTGGCCAGACCCTTCTTCCTAGAAGAAGTCCGTCCTAGTCTGTCAGCTTTGCTGAAACTGTCTAGCACAGGTGACCCTGCTGGTATTTGAAATACCCATCGCATAGCTTTCAGCATCACAGCAACATGCAGCCGCCACAGTATGACAACCGACAAACAGATGGTATGGTTCCCTGAGCAGGAAACAAACCTGGGCCGCGGTGGTGAGAGCCCTGAATGTTAACTACTGCACCACCAGCCACTGCCATAGGTCTTGGGATTACATGGCAGGCTTGATTTGGATGCTCAATCAGTTGGTTGCCTCATCACGGAGTTACTTTTGTCTGCTTTTGGTGAAGGTAGGAATGAATTCCTAGACTGGTTAGCCTGAAGCTTGGCAGAGTGTGAGACAACCTGGCTGCAATGAAAGGAAGGAGATAGCAAATAAAACGGTAATTCCCCCCGCCTCACAAACATTTTAGAACTCAGGAATTGGTTTTCCTAGATTCTTTTGATTCAGCTAGTGAATAATAATATACTTTTGGATACAGTTTCATAAGAAATATGATGTCAGTGATCACTTTTTCAGGAATCTTGTGCATATTATCTTAGTTTTAAAAGGTGATTCGAAAGTATCTGTGGTAGATCCTTTCCCATGAGTATTGTTTTAAGTGGGAAGTAACAAGTAGTATTAACCCAGACTTTCTAGAAGGATTCTGCACGTTACTGTTGGTCCTTAATTGATTTGCACCAGAACTTCTGTCTTAATCAACCCCCGCCCTCTGTCTTTCCTTCCTTCCAGCTTCAGTAGTTCATATAGGGAATATAAAAACTAATTTTTAAAAAGCGGTGTGAGACGTAGTGTTGGATATTAAATTGGTAAAATAATCACATCTAAAGTGTTTGTGTCTTTTGTTTGATATTCATATTTTGTTTTTGGCTAAGGTAATTGAAGGGAACTTACTCTGGAGATAATTAAAAAAATTTAAACTCTGAAACTGATGATCAAATGGAATTTATCACCTTATTTTTTTCTTCATAAAATAATTTTCAAAGAATGCTAATAAAAAAAAAGCTAGTCAAACGTATTAGTAGAAGGAACATCTCAAGTTCTAATAGCCCTTACCAAAGCAACAAGCTTTAGTTAATATATTTAAAAAATATGAGTAATAAATGAAAGGCTGTTATGAGAGATGTCTGCATACATACTGATTTTGCCCTGTGACGTGGGCAACTGTCTGTCTAATAAACACAAAGAGTACGTTGTAAAGTTCATAAAATCTTTTGATAACTCCATAGGAAGAAACGTATAATAATTATAAACATTAGGCATAGTCATTTTGTGATGTTCTGGGTGACATCAAAATGTAAAGCTCCTGGCGGATATATTCAGATTATTCTGGATTTCAGGGCTAAGTAGTTGTTTTTTTAATTAAACTTTTTAATTTTGAGATAATTGTAGATTCGCTACACATATTTAAAGTGGCATTTGATGGGGTTTTGACATAGGTAAACACCTATGACACAATCAAGATAATGAATATATTCATCAACCCCGAAAGTTTTTTTCCTTACCATGTTGTCAGGTTTGCCTTATTATTATTTCTCTTTGTGTAATTTTTTTCTGAACCTTTGAGAATAAGTTTAAAAAATATACATGTAGCTATATGTATGTGTGTGTGTATACACACATATATATTATGTTCCTTCAGTCCAAAATAGTGCCATATTTATTTTCTAAAAACAAGAACTGTCTCTTACATAACCACAGTACAGTTGTCAAAAACAGGACATTTTATATAGATACTATTATCTTATCTGCAGTCCATATTCCTGTTTGCCAGTTGTCCCAGTAGTGTCCTTTATAGCAACAGATAGACTTTCCCTTTAATTAAAACTGTTAGGATAATTTTAGATTTGCATGCAGTTGTAACAAACAGTACGGAGAGATCCCATGTACTCCCATTACCCAGTATCCCCAGTGGTAACATCTTGCAAAACTATAGTGCAATATTACAGCCAGGAAATTGACAGTTATACTGTCAAGATACAGAATATTCCATCGCCACAAGGATCCCTCTTGTTGCCCATTTATAGCCACGGGCACTTCCCACCTGCCTCTCTTTCTCCTTAACTCCTGGCAACCACTAATTTGTTCTCTTTTTCTATAAGAATGTTATATAAATGGAATCACACAGCATATGACCTTTTGGGAATCACACTTTTAAGCAGCATAATTCTCCGGAGATTCATTCTGGTTGTCGCACGTATCAATCATTCATTCCTTTTTATTTCTTAGTAGTATTCTATGGTTTGGATATACCATGGCTTGTTTAAACAGTCACATGTTGAAAGACATCTGGGTCGTTTCCAGTTTTTGCCTTTTATGAAAAAAGCTGCTGTAAACATTTGTGTATAGATTTTTGTGTGAACATTTCTCTGGGATAGATGCCTAGGAGTGTAGTTGCTGGATCCTATGGTACTTGCGTGTTTACTTTTTTAGGAAACTGCAAAACTGTGTTCCAGAGTGGCTGTACCATTTTACATTCCCACCACAATATATGAGTTATTTAGTTTTTCTGCATCCTCACCAGTATTTGATGTTACTTTTTTTTGGCCGTTCTGATAGATATGTAGGGGGATCTCATTATAGTTTTAATTTGCATTTCCCTAATGGCTAATGATGTTGAATATCTTTCTGTGTGCTTACTTAGTGTTTGTGTATCCTCTTTGATGAAATGTCAATGTCTCTTGCTCATGTTCTATTTGGATCAGTTCTTTCTGTATTCTCTAGACACTAGTCCTTTGTCAGGTGTGGTTTGCAAATATTTTCTCCCATTGTGTAGCTTGCCTTTTCCTTTTCTTATCAAGATCTTTCACAGAACAAAAGTGTTTAATTTTGATGAAGTCCAATTTATCAATTTTTCCTTTTATGAATCATGTTTTGATGGTCCTGAAGATTGTCTTCTATATTTTTTTCTAAAAATTTTAGAGTTTTGTGGAGATGAACATATGGGCTCCCTACTTTCCCTCTCTAATAGATCTTGGGCCGCGGTTGAGATGCCTGGTGATAGCCTGGTGAGAGTGGAAGTTTAGGCTCCCCACTTGCCTTTGCTCACGAGGGTGGAGTGAGATGGGGTTTGGCTGGAGTGGAGCCGTCTAAAGTGTTCTCTCTCGCTACGGGGCCCTTCCTTGTGCTTTGGTTGCAGAGAGCAGGCTTCGTTCGGCTGGGCCTTTTTCCTGTGCCCCTGGCATGTCCAGGTCCTTTAGCTCCAAGTCTAGGCTGCATGAGGCAGAGAGAAACCCGGGGAACTTACCATCGTGTCCTGAGGTCCTCATCCAGTTTGCTTTCTTCTCTCCACCTTTAAGAATCTTCTTATATTTGTTTAATAAGGAAAATGTCTACGATTTTAAGTTGTGTTTAGTGGGAGGAAGAGGGAAAAGTATATGTACTACTTCTTCCTGGAAGTGGAAGTCGATTGTTTTGTTTTATGTTAATTGGTAGCATTTCTGTCCAAGAGAAACGTGTGTAAATTAATGTATGAATATAAATGTTCTCAGAGAAACAAATGGCATTTGAGAATTAATTTGTAAATGTAAAGGTGAGTTTGAAAATTAATTTATTAATACAAATGTTCCAAGAGAAATAAGTGGTACATGTGCTATCTTCCAAATTGTCTTTCTGTGTTAAATTTTTTTTAGGAATTAAAATTCTAAGAATCATAAGGCTTCTAAGGTTTTTAGGAAATAGATGTTTATCTAATTATACCATTTGAATGGAACCTTCGGGATATCTTTTCTGTTATATCCTCCAAAAGTTTTTTCTTTGCTTTTGAGTGATGGCAAGTTTTAAAAACTTACTCCTAAATCAGATTTTTGAGAAATTTTCCTTAAAATTACACTGATTTTCTGGCCATTATTCATCTCAACATCTATGGCTCCAGCTGGGTCTCTGTCTTTCTCATCTATCCCCAGGGCATGTCTGTCTTAGCCACACTGGCTGCAGTTTGATGGCCGTGATTTTGCATGTTGTTGCTTATTGTGTCCACGGTTTAAATTTGTTTTCCTGATTTGCCATTGTTTATGTCGTGGTTACCTTCTTTAAGCTAAAGAACTACACATTTGGGAAATGAATACAGTTCCACAGTCCTTTTTCTGACACCCATGAGGCTAGATATCTATTCTAATTTGGAGTCTTTTGTATTTTAGAAAGGCAGTGCATTGCGTAAGCTCTGTAATAGGGTCACACCCCAGTTGGGTATGGGCAACACCTGTAATCACACCCATTCATATATTTGCAGCCAAATGTTTTTGAATATTCACACCAATTATGGTGTTTAGGTCCCATTTTATCACCAAATGAGTGCTGCTTCTACCACCACAAAAAAAAAAAGGCGGGAGGAGGGAGAAAAAAGAAAGAAATGTAGTCGTCCAAGCTTTTGGACTTTGCATTACACATAAAGGGGTCTGGGCCTTTGGCAGTAGGGCGGTCAGCACACTGCGTTGGAGGCAGGCCCTATTTTTAGCCCTGAACGGCCCACTGTTGAACTGCTGAGGTGGTGCCCTGGGCCTGGATCTGCCAGCTGTGCTTGTGTCCACCGTGAAAACAAAAGCAGCTATTGGTCTAATCCGGTTATATGGTGTTGATCTTAAAAATCGTTGGATTCATATTAGGATTTGGGGTTTAATCCTGTAAGGATCAGACTAACTTTCATCTTTTTTATCCTAAATCCCTCTTTAATCTTGTTAATTATGCCAGACCATTTTCCTAAGGGCGAGGGCATATCTATATATATATATTTTTTTTTTTTCATATAGTTGTTTCTCCAAATATATCTTTCTCTCTTTCTCTCTGAAAAAGAAGATAGTTTTCTCACAAAGAGCCGTAGAGCTACACTTACTTGTCCAGAGTAGCATTAGTGTTTTGAGGATGACATCGGTTCTGTATTCTTGCTCCTCAGATTAAAGTCAGTTTCTGCAAGGCCTCCTAAGATGGAATCTAGTCTTCATCTTGGGTTCCCTGAGAAGGCGGATGGGGCTTGAAAGGGGGATGCTATTTGAGTTTAGAGGCTCTGAGTCAAAAAATAATAGTTGAATTAATGGTGCTTGAGACACTTCTCTCTAATAGTGGAAGAGAAAATCAGTTCTTAACTTTTGCGCTCCACACTGAAATTGTGCTGTGTGCCTTAGGAAAAGAAAGTACGTGTTGGTCTTGGGTCCCTTTGCTTCCACTTTGCGGAATATAACTGATTTGGACTTTGTGCTGTTTCTTTCTTTTTTTTAAAGGATAATTATCAATGACTATCCTCTCCAAGCAATTAAAATAATAGATCCTAGCTAACCGTAAATTATTATTTTTTCTTATTTCTACTTTTAGGGGTAGTTTTGTAAGTGGATCAAAAGTTTTACTGATTGGTTCAGGAACCAGTAAACCTATACCAGACACACTCTCCTGAGGCCCCGTGTCATTACTCTTCTCACTCTCGTTTTGGGTGGTGGTTGCTATTGTTGTTTTTAGCTGACAGTTGGAGGACCTAATGTAGATTCCTTAAACTGCTAGAATATGATGGTTTCATGTCATGGGGAAAAAACTCTGGTAGACTATGTCAATCTTTTTATGATTAGTTCACTTATGACAGTTACCCAAGGATTCCTGACTATAAAAGGTATAGCAAACCGTTATATTATGAATTAAAATAAACTGGCCTTTAGAACTATTGACATTTTATATTCAGCTATCCTTTACTTTTTCCAAATGAAATGGGTACAGAGTCTTTTTATGCATGTATGTTTATGAATGTTGACTTTACATATTTATTTAAAAGGAAATTAAGGGAACTTCTTTGAAAAAACGAGGGATGTCTTCATTATTGGCAATACTGTAATGCTGACGTTGTGGTTGTGAGCAGTGGAAAGAAGTTGTTAGCAGGATCTGCTTATATAAATGGGAAGAATTTAGAGTTAAGGAGCTCGCTGTAGGTGATGGAGTGATTATGTATATGCATGCTTTGCCTGAAGTGAGGAGGGGCAACTTTGATTTCTAATCCGCTTTGGGGGAAGCTCCATATCAGGGCTGCACAGAAACATTCAGTGAAGCAGCTCCTGTATCATAAAGAGAATTTTAATTAAAAAATGTTCTTGCGTCGTGAGCAGAGTAAGCGTCAGCCAGCTACACTGGCCATTTATCTCCTTCAAACCACATTACCAGTAATTGCAGCATTAAATCAAAGTCAGAAGAGATTACAGGTCTGAACTGAGCAAGGGGCTGGTACCAATCCAAGGATTCCCCCACTGCTGCCTTGCTGCTCTCACAGCCCTGTCCCTAACCCCAGTACGGATGGATCCGGTGATGCCTGACAGTTCACCCGTAAGGCATAAGAATGGCGAACACAATCCAAGTTGAGAGACAGGTACACGTTCAAGGGCTCGCCATTTGGTTAGCTTTTTATTTTGAACACAAGGGAATGGTTTCTTGTTTTTCAGTACTATTATTTAAAAAGAGAGAACATGTTACCTTAGGAGATTTGCTTTGGGATACAAATCACCTGTCCTTTCTCTGCTCCTTTACATAGTAATATTCCCTTCCTGGTCAAGCATGGTCTTCTCACTTGATGGACTAATTCTTTCAACAGAAATGTATTGTCCTACACAGGGGGCGTGTAGGAGTTTCCTCTCCCCCACACCGCCTTTCCTCCTTCTAACACAATTACATAGCTCTCTGCATACTTTCTGCTTCCTATTGAGGCCGCTTATTCCTCAGATGTGGATCTGGCTTCATAAATCAGATAATTCTGAACCTCCTCTAAATGCCCTTCTTAAATTATTGGAGACGACGACGATGATGATGACGGCAGCGATGATAACGGCAGCTGTAATTGAATATCCACTGTATGCCAGGCCTGTTCGCATGCTGACTGATTTAGTCATCACATCAACCCTGTGCTGTAGGTATTATTATTATCTTCTTTCCCAGGTGAAGGACCTGAGACAGAGAGATGTTAAATCACTTCTCCAAAGTTACACAGCTAGGAAGTGATGGAGCTGCAGCTTGAATCCAGGTGCTCTAGCCTCAGAACCCTGAGCTCTCAGCCACATGCTGTGTCGCTTATGTGCACCAAGCAGGCATTCTGCTGGGCATTAGGGATACTTTAGGAATAGGATTGACTCTGGAGTCCTTGCCCTGCAGAGGTGGGAGAGGCAGAAATTATGGAGACTTTCTGCAGTGTTTTAGGATGTGCTGATGACTTTCCTCTATTTCCCTTAAGATTCCGCCTCCCTCCCCAGAGAATATAACTAGCCCTCCACAAACTCATTGCAATAAGCAGGGCAAGATTTCATTTATTTTAACTTTTTAACAGCTCTGTTGAGGTATAATTGATATACAATAAATTGCACTTATAATTAAACTTAATTGGTTAAGTTTTGACGTATGTTTACACCCATGAAATTATCACCACAACCGAGATAATATGTTAGTCATCTCCAAAAGTTTCCTTGTACCCTCTTGTCATCCTTCCAGCTCTCCCCTTGCATCTCCGACCAACCACTGATCTGCTTTCTGTCACCATAGATTAGTTGCATTTTCTGGTATTTTATAAAAATCGAATTGTACAGTAAATACTCTTTTTTGCCTGACTTCTTTCACCCACCATAATTATTTTGAGATTCACTCATGTTATTGTATATACCGATGGTTCGTTCATTTTTATTGCTAAGTAATAGTCTATTGTGGATATACCATAATTTACTTATTATTTATCTGGTGATGGATATTTGGGTTGTTTTCACTTTTAGGCTATGACAGATAGGGTTGCTACGAGTATTCACGTACAAGACTTCATATGGGTGTATGTTTTCATTTCTCTTGAGTAAATACTTTGAAGTAGAATGGATGGATCACATAGTAGGTATATGTTTAACTTTTTAAGAGATTGCGAAACTATTTTGTCATTCTAATAGGTATGTAGTGGTATCATTGTGGTTTTAATTTCCAAATAAATAATGACATTGGGCATCTTTTCGAGTGCTTATCTAGCATTCCTGTATCTTCTTTGGTCAAGCGTCCAAATCTTTTGCCCATTTTTTCTCTTTTAATTGGGTGCCTTGTTATCTTATGGTTGGGCTCAGAGAGTTCTTACGTGGTCTGGAGGTAAGTCCTTTATCAGATACATGCTTTGCAAATATTTTCTCTCAGTTGTGGCTTGTTTTTTTATTCTCTGCACAGTGTCTTTTGTAGAGCAGAACTTTTTAATGAAGTCCATTTTATTCATTTGTTCTTTTATGAATTGTGGGTTTTTTGTGTCATATCTTAGAAATCTGCCTAATCTAAGGTCACAAAGGTTTTCTCCCAGAAGTTTTATAGTTTTATGTTTTACTTTTTGGTCTGTGGGTCCATTTGGAGTTAAATGTTGTATATGGTATAAGGTATGCACCTAGGTTCATTTTTATTGCATATGGATATCTTAGTTGTTCTGATACCATTTGTTGAAAAGACCATTCTTTCTCCACTGAATTGCCTTTGCACCTGTGGATCTCTTTTTACACTTTCTATTCTATTCCATTGATCTATTTTTCTGTCTTGACACTAATACCACACTTATAGTGATGTCAGTATTATGGGATCTAGTGGACTTCACAAAAGTGGTAGTAAGGTCTCATAAATTTCAGATACAGTGTTTGGCTTCAGTACATGCCTAGAGAAAAGGTAGTCATAATTTTTTAAAACTTAGTTTGAACAGTAGAATGAAGTAGAGAGATATACTATGTTCATGGACTGGAAGACTTGATATTCTCAGTATGTTAACTCTCCCCACACTGATCTTTAAATTCACTGTAACTCCAGTCAGAGTCCAAGCAAGATTTTTATAGAAATCAGCAAGCTGACTTTAAAATTCACGTGCCAAATGCCAAAGACTTAGAATAGCCAAAACAACCTTGAAAAAGAAAAACAAAGTTGGAGGACTAACATAGCCTGATTTCAGGCTGCAGTAATTAAAATAGTGTAGTATTGTTGTTCAAAATTGAGATATACCTCTTAATGTTTTGCAATGAAAGTATGTCAGTTAGTTTTTCCTGCATAAAAATCCTCCCCAAACCTTAATGGCTTAAAATGGGTTAATCATTTATCTGCTCACAACTCTGTGGGTCAGGAATTTGGGTGGTTCTTCTAGTCTAGGTGGGCTGGGCCTGTGTGGTCTAGGGTGACCTCAGTTTCATCTCTGGCACTTGGCAAGCTGATTGGTCTGGGGGGCTCAGCTGAAACAGCTGATCTCTGTTCCATTTGGTTTCTCATCCATCCGTCCTGATTCTTCAGACAGTAGTCTCAGGGTTCCAGAGAGCAGCAAGGGAGGGCAGGCCTCAGTGAATGAGCACATGTCAAGCCTCTGCTTGCATCACATTTGCTAATATCCCCAAGGCCAGTGCAAGTCACAGGCCAAGACCAAATTCAAAGAGCGGAGAAAAAAATCCACCTCTTTGTGAAGGGGCTGTGAAATATTGTGACCATTTTTTTAATCTACCACAGAGATATTATGAATAAGTTGAGATAAAAGGTTCTGTGGAAGGTAAAAGGCTCTATTGTATGAGACAGAGTGTGTGGAATCATTTGTAGACATATTTTCCTAAGAATATTAGAATAGTTACAATTATTTTCCGCTTTAAAAATTCTCTCTCTCCCCTTACTCTTTATTTACTATGTGTCTTTCTGGATTTAAAGTGAGTGTCTGTCGTCTTATTATTTATAGATACCTTTTACTTCTTAGTACTGATTTAGAATGAAAGACACTTCTAACAAAATGCTGATTTCTGGCCTCACAGTTTGCATACCAGTCTCTCACTTCACATAGAATAATGCATTTCAGCCATAGCAAGGCTTATCCTGTTATTACCCATACTTCCTTTTGTCCCATGTGTCATACAATGGAGTGTTTCTGTACTTAACTGTGATTTGCTGTTTTCTGGTAGGTATAATTTAAAGCATTTCCATTGGTATAGAAAATTCTCACATCACTTTAGAACCAATAGAATTCTTATATAAGTATTTTTGAATAGGCTTTTGACTTTTTTGCATATATTTACCTGCCTGCCTTTCTTTGAACACTGTAAGTATGGCTTCCAGGCTGTTTTATGCATTTTGAATGCTGTTCTGCTTCCTCTACCCTGCCACCCCACCCCCCCAATCCTTCTGGAACACTCTTACTAGTTTTTCACCATTCATTTCTTGTTTTTTTTTCCCCCGAAGGAAGATTAGCCCTGAGCTAACATCTGCCAATCCTCTTCTTTTTTCTGAGGAAGACTGGCCCTGAGCGAATATCCGTGCCCATCTTCCTCTACTTTCTATGTGGGACGCCTACCACAGCACGGCTTGCCACGCAGTGCCATGTCCGCATGCGGGATGCGAACTGGGGAACCCCCGGCTGCCAAAGTGGAACGTGCGCACTTAACCGCTGCGCCACCGGGCCGGCCCCTCACCATCCATTTCAATTGTTAACTGCTTGTGAAACATTCCGGGTTTCCCTCACCCTGGAAATTAGGTGGCGGCAGTGGTGGCTGCAGCAGTAGTAGCCACAGCAGTGGTTTTTACTTTACTTTTCTCCCAAGCCACATTGTAATAGGTATAGCCCTTATCAAATGGTATTAGATGTTTATTATTTTCTTTCTCCTATTGTCAACGGTATGAGCGCTTTTTCTATTCCTAGAACTTCATACAAAGGTGGGGATATCTTTTGAATGAATGAGTGTTCACTGAATGAAAAAGTAAGAGGTGGTCTGTGCATGACGGTTAATTCATTTACCACTGGTTTGTAGTTTCAGCAGTTGCAGACCCTCCCTTTTCCTATACTCATGGGCATGTGCTGTGTAAAAGGTGTTGACTTAGTTCTTGGAGAGAAATACAAAACTGGAGAGACAAGTCCTACCCTTAAAGAAATCATCTAATAGATAAAACAAGTGTGCTTAAAAACAGAGAAAGTGGCCAGCTGTCAGTCAGCTAGAGGTAAAGTGCTGTGAGTTTCAGACAAAAGAGAAGTTACCTTTGGTGGAGGGAATCAGGAAGAGCTTCATGGCGCAGACAGCACTTAAGGCAGGCCCTGAAGGGGTCCAGTTTAAGGTTGGCCATTTTGAAATGGGTAAGAAAACAAGATGATTAAAGTCACAGATGCAAAAAACGAAGCAAGATAAAAATCCACCTTGATAGAGGCCACAGGAGTTGAATTATCAATCATTATTTTGGTACTTTATTGTCACTGGGAAGACAGAAGATAGAAAGTTTTGTTAAAATTTATATGCAGGCATCATGCCTATTTTTCATTCTGATCATGAATTTGTCAATTTTGCTGCCATCCTTTTACTGATATTACTGAAACAGCTCTCTCTCAAAACTTCTCTTGATCTCCTGTTTGCTAAATTCTGTCATCTTTTCTAAATTCTCATTCCCTTTCTCCTTTCCATATTTCTACTTCACGTTGTTATATAACTCATCTCTGGTATCAATTTATGAAATACTTTCCCTAGTGTAAGGGATGCAGGATAGAAGAAAAGTAACAGATGTCCTCTATGTCGTGGCTTTTATGAATAGTACAGGGTCCTGCTTAATCTTTTTATCTTTCGTTGCTATTTCTGCCTTCCAGAAGTGTGTATTCCTTAAGGTTCTATTTTCAGCTCTTTGCCTTTTTATCTTGTCCTATTTCTTTCTTTCTTTTTCTTCTTTCCTTCCTTCCTTCGTCCCTTCCTCCTTCCTCCCTCCCCCCCCCCCCCTTCTCTCTTTTTTCTCTATTTATCTGTCCTTTTTTGAAGTACGTGGTTGATGTTCAGTGAATGTCGTGGACTAAATCAGTGTGGGCGAGAAATCTCAACCACGTGATGGCCTTGGCCGTTTTCTCATACCCCTGTTGGATCTTCCTTTCTAACCCTGACCTCTCTCCCGGGGCTGCCACCTCCATTTCTGAGTACTTGTTAGACGTTTCCTATTGGATGTCCTGCCATAACTTCAGACCAGTTCACGCTTCTGATTTCCCTGTTTTATCAGTGTTATCCTTATTTGTTATCCTTATTTGGCCAGTTCATGCTTCTGATTTCCCTGTTTTATCGTGTTATCCTTATTTGGCCAGTCAACTAGACGTGGAACCTTAGTGTTGGATTTGGTTCTCCTCTCTTATGCCCGGCATGTGAACAGTCTCCAGTTCCTGTGGATGCTGTCTTTGTAGCGTCTTCTACATCTGTACCTTCGTTATTCTTACTGCTAATGTATGGTTTGGGCACTAATAGTCTGTAGACTGTAGTAACAGTAGCCTCTGATTGACCTTCCCACCTTCAGGTTGTTTCCCTTTCCATTCTTTCTGTAGCCACCAGACCTATTTTCACAAAATGTTATTTTTGTAGCACTCTTTTTCTCTCAAACAATCTTTAAAGATAAGATCTGAAATACATAGCTTGATGTCCTAGGCTCTTCACAGTGATTCCAGCCTTTTCTTGCCATTTGCAACTATTCACCCACAGTCAAGCAGACTGGTCGCACTGATCCCTAAGTCAGTCTTGCATATTTCTGACTACATATTTAGCCTACGTATTTATCTATCTTTCCCTTATCCCCTCCATCCTCATCTGGCTATCTCAAGCCCTGTCTCTTTTTGAACTTCTATATTATCCCAGTACACAACAATCCTTGACAAAAACCAATTTTATACTTTAGAGCAGAGGTCTTTTCAATCATTGCTAAAGCGTTCTACCGTGAGGCCTAACTAGTATCTTTGAACACTCTTGGTGGGACTGTGGCATAGGCAGAGGGAAGGAAAAGGAAAGAAGAAAACAAGAACGAGAGAGGAGAAAGGAGAAGAATCTCACATATTTTATGGTTATCCAGTACTTGGTAAGTCTTGAGATCTCTAGGGTTGTAGATGGTACAGATTACACTGCAGTGTCACCAGCCATGTTCTCTGGCATGGGACTGATGTGGTGAATTGTCTACTTTATCCTTAGCAAAACTTAAATTTCATAAATCTCAAGATAATTTCTAGATATCTCACTCTTAAATATGATTAGGTCTATTTCTCTCTGATATCATTACATTCTATTTAACAGACACGTCCTAGATGTGCCAAGTGTTGAAACTTAAGATCTGCATGTCTCTGCTAATGAGATGTATAGAAATATATATGAAAGGCTGTTTTCTATATTCATGTTTCTAATTGATCAGTACACAAAAACTTTAATACTATAAAAGCATTCATAATATTGCAGAGTGTGTACTTTTTCAAATGGTGTAAATTGGCATTGTCAGCAAATAACGCTCAGCTTATTGTGAAGAATCAGTCTTTTTATTTCTGGAATTTTTATTTGAATGAATATGATAGAATTTAAAATTTGAAGGAAATACCCAGTCTCTTCTGAGGGAGAGGATCACTTAGTGGTAATTTCTGAGTTAAAAATGTTGTCATTTTTGGTTTCTATTTTTTAAATCACTTTGAAAATGGGAAAAGATATTGAAACAGTGGTGTTGAGCTTCTGACCCAGGCATAGAATCTCTTTCTGTTAATAACTAAGGCTCCAGTAGTCTGCAGACAGACTCTAGGTCAGGAAAGGAGAGAAGCCCTTTAAGCCTAACATTGGTAAATTGATCTTTTGTAGTATGCTTTGTCTTCTGCGTGAAAAGTTCGCCTTTCTTTCTGTAAGTATTATTGACAATTTTAGTTTTACTAAATTATTGGTCTTAAATTATAACAATTTAAAATTTTTTACAGAAAGAGGTAGATAACAAGGCAAGAAGAAGTATAGGGAGTTATAATTCAAATATTGAATTATTTTAGCATTTTTCTGAAGGATTAATTATTTAAACCAGACCTAGTCACAATTTGGTCAGAATCTAGGTAAGACATGATTAAGATCGTTTATCGGCTATATCTTCCAGTATTAAATGAGAGTTCAGAGTTATGCCATCATGTTAAGTAAAGCAAATGTGATAACAGAGGACCAGCCCTGTGGCCGAGTGGTTAAGTTTGCGCAGTCTGCGTCAGTGGCCTGGGGTTCACCAGTTCGGATCCTGGGTGCAGACCTACACACTCCTCATCAGGCCATGCTGTGGCAGCGTCCCACACAGAAGAACTAGAATGACCTACAACTAGGATACACAGCTACGTATGGGGCTTTGGGGAGAGAAAAAAAAAAGGAAGATTGGCAACAGATGTTAGCTCAGGGCCAATAAGAAAAATGTGATAATATAAGTTAGACACAGAGTATTAAATGTATTTGAAGAAATTAGAAGTTTATCTTGAAAGTAATAAATGAAAACCAACTACTTCCCCACTGTCTCACCCCCTAGAGATTGATTTTGTCTTATGCCTATAATATGTGTGTGTATGTGTGTATAAATATAATGTGTACTATATAGGATGTATATTTGTGTGTGTGTACATAAATATATAACATAACATATATAAAGTATAAAAGTTATAGACATAATTTATTGATTGACATAACACAGATACATATGTGCAAATATGGACTTACACTCTACACGGTATTTAACAATGTAATTTTTTTCACTTAATAATGTATCAGTCACATCTTTTCGCCTTGTATGTATAGATCTATCCTCAAGAAGAATTTAAAATTCCAGAAGTTGACTAGGCCCTCAGTAACATATTCGGCGACTACTTTCAGGCTTAAATTATATCAGTTGTTTTAGAATTTGAATTATAGTCTGTCAACTTAAATACAATACCACCTGGGAATTTCATCTTCTGCAATTAATTCACTAGATATTAAACTGCATTAACTCATGAAATTTAAGTTTGTCAGCCATAGTTCATTATCACGGCCCTCTATAGTTTATAAGAAGTATCATCATTTCCCAGGCTTCATATCAGGAGGAATCTTGCTATCAGTCATATCAAGAGTGTGATAGTGATTTAAGATGTTAGTTTACATGTGTGCCTGTGGCCAGTACTGGTAGACCGCTCTGTATGAAATGAAGTAGACTGAAGGTGGAATGGCGTAGTGTACAGCGAGGAAGAAGGATTAGAGGATTATTTGATTAGAAGAGGAAATTTAGTGTAAGATTTTTTATAGAAACATTCCTTTTATTCTTAATTACCATCTTAATAGCTATAGAGGAGACAGTTACAATATATATTACAGGCCCTTAGGTGTGGCAAATCAGATAAAAAATGTTAGGAGGCTCAGATAATTTCTGTTAAGAATTGACAAAGCAGAGTCTCATAGTTTTAGTGGTGAGAAAGTGACACTATGGAAGGGTTCATTAATTCCCTGTATGCGAAGTTGCCTACAATGTTTTATTTTGCGCTGTAGCATCCTTTTACCTTTTGGGTTTACCTATGTACTTACCTATTTCTTCCATAAACTGTGAAGTCCTTGACAACAAGACTATGTCTGTTCATTTCTCCAGTGCTTAGAATAGTACCTTGTGTGTAATAGATGCTCAGTTAAATGCTTTTAAAAATTATACCAAATTGATTTATTATTGTTCCTCATGTGTAATACACACATACTCAGTACCAGCAATCTGAAGATAATCTAGTACGTTGTAGTGGTCCTCCTAATCTCTTAGAAACGATTTAAGGTAAATGTTTAACCAAGAGAACTGTCTTAGATGTACGAAGGCCATTTTGACTCTTAAAAAATGATTTCTTCTGAACAATCCTAAAATAAATTGCAATGACCATAAAAGGAGAAAAATTGCACTGGGCCAGGGAGTGGGCACAGTAATACATAAACTCTCACAGATGCCTCCCAGTTACGTTTACTCCTCACAGTTTAATCTTACTGAAACATGTTATAAAAGTACTTGCTCTCAAAGTTAGGGACATCATAGCCCCTGAAACTAATTTAGAATTATTTATTATTTCCAACTTTTGAATGTTTCCCCAAGTAGGGGATTTCTTAGGAGCAATAGTTAGAAATGGTGTGTGTCTTACTAAGAAGCATTTATTTTCACTTTCTTCTCTCTGTGTCTTATTTTCTAAGAATTACTTAACAGCTCTGTGGATTTAAACGGGCCGTTTAGGCTCTGAAAGCCATCGCTAACCTGCCAGGCTTTGTCAGACTGACTTAACATCTGTCCATGTTTGTTACTGCTTTTAATATCTGTTAGAGAAATATGTGTGCACATGTGTGTTTGTGTGTAATGCTAGGGTGGGTATAGCAGCTTCCTAAAAGGGGAAAGGCAACTGGCTTTTCTAAAAAGACCTCTCCACCCCCAGCTTTTTGCAGGCAGCCGGAGTTAATCCTTCATGTTTGACTGGAACAGCTGAGAGAGTAGCTTGCATATCTGAAGGTCTCCAGTGGACTCATGTTCCCTGAGAGCTGGGGCCACCTTCCTCTTTTCTAGTGTTGATCCTGCCAGCTGTCCTAGCCTCTGTTAAAGCACAGTGAAGGAGGCGTTAAATGATACACGAACATACAGTGTCATGAAAGGGATCCCTTTACTGCATGTAGCCGTGTGACTTCTTTTTCTCCCATTCCTGTCCACAGCAGAAGGATTTTATACTGTTAATCCTAACACCTGTCTCTCCCGGAGATCGTGAGAGGGGTGTGTGTGTGTGCCTGTGGTGTGTGCGTGCGCACGCGCATGGGCCCGCCCAAGAAGGAATAGAGAAATAACCCCAGTCCCATCTGCCTTTCTGTGTCCTGGATTGGGAGTGTTCCCTCTGACGCACTTCAAGCCTGGAAGATATATATCGTTTTGGATCCTGGATACCTTGTGCTTCCTCCCGTTTTTGTGTGAGCCGGTGTTCCCTTCTTTGGCTGTCACTCTCTGCCACTTGAGCTTCTGGTGGAGCTGTCAGTTTAAAACCAACAGTAACAGCAAATCTCTAGTGTAGTTTGCCGTCTATAACTAATAACTCAGCTGGAGCTTTTTGCTTTTCCCTGAACATTTCTTTTGTGTAGTGTTGAATCTTACTGGGTTAGAAGCCTGGGCTGAACCAGGCTCCAACTTCATCATCTGAGCCAGCATACATATCTGCGTAGATTAGAAGTCAGCCAAGGAGTTTTTGGTGCTACCTAGTTCCTTTGGACAGGACAGCCAGACCAAACAAGGCAAAAGCTTAGACACTTTTTGTACTGTCTTTATCTGAAGACTTTTTTTCCTCTTTGCTATGTATGGTGTATATTGTATGGATTATCAATATCCTGTTGTCCAGGTAAGCTAAGAGTTATAACTTGTTCTCTAGATACTATTTGATTGATGTGAAGGTTTTATGGTGGGATGAAATGCTTACAAGTTTTCTGTCTTGACCTGGTGCCATTCAGGGTATAGATTTCCCGAAGTTTTTTGCTAATTTGCTGTAACGGGAGGTTTTGAGTTTTATAGTGTTGAGGGCTGGGCACGGATGGTTTCTTTCAACTCTAGAAGTTCTGAAGCTTCAGAGAGATTCCCTCTTGGCATTACAAATGTAGCATAACTAAGCCACCATGTTAACTTGAGGTTTCATTTGGAGTAGATGAGAAGCACAGATGGCAGTTTCCGAAGGTTGCTGCTGTGTTTTTCAGAAAGGTAATATTCAGTAGAGGGCACTCTCCCCACGCTTAACGTGACACTCTAGACTCGTGTGATGGGATTCATGGCATCTTACTTGTTAACTTGTTGAAATCTAGAATCAGAGAATTTTAGGCCATTATCAAGAATATTCCTGCATATTTATTTGCCTGAACTTAGTAGCAGTATAGTGAGTGAAATTAAAGTTAAGAATCCTGGATTCTGATTCGAGCTATAGTGTTAACCACCTCTGTGTTCGTGCTCAAGTAACTTTATTTTTCTTGACTTTGCTTTCCTTATGTAAAGGAATGAATAAATGAAGGAGTTGAACTAGATGATCTTTCACATTCGTGATTCCTTGAAATATTAATTGACTATGCTTGAAAACCTAAAATAGGAAAATAAAAACTGTTAATACAATAATTCTGAATTTTAGGTACTACTTGGTTTCTCAGTTTATTTGTGTTTTCATGGCACTTAATTATTTTTTTCTTCCAAATGGCCATTTCTCTAATAATTAGCTCCCAAGTTGTAGTTTGGACAGAAATGCGTAGGGTTAAAGGAAGTGACAAACTAACCAGCACATCTTATTAGAGATTTGGGGCCTAAAGGTTTTTGTAACTGGACCTGTTGGGTAAGCTCTCCAGAGTAACTCACAACTCATTCAAGTCTTAAGCTACGAGCATTGAAGTCATGTGGGGAGGGGATGTGGTTATGTTTCTTTATATTCTAACTCATTGGTCTATACTATCTGTTTTGTATTAACTCTGTAACTGTTTCCATTATTTTGAGTTATTCAAATTAAGAGTATATTATATTTACCATAATGAGGTTTTGATATGTTTGTGGGTCTTATTTATCTCTGAACTGTTTGTCTGGTGGCATGAAACAATAGATCGGTCTGTATAACGGTTTAAGGCCAGAAGTGTCACAAGAATAGATTAGAAGCAAAGCTTCGTACAAGTAAATATTAATGTGCTTTTGAAGGGAAACATATGTGAATGGTAAATTTCTGAGACCTAACCAGCAGAGTAAGGGACTTAGAAGTAAAATCGTCTGAGGAACAAAACTGAAAAAGTCAAAGTGTTTCCAAAGAAAATTGAGGTATTGAAGATATATGAAAAAAAATTATGATACGTAAATACATTTTTTGAGGTAGAAAATTGACCACCCCCCAAAAAATAAAAGTTATGGGGTGGATTAAACAGTTCCTGTGTAAAAATTATATGTTTGATAAAGTCTTTTGCAGGAAAATTTTATTCATTTATGACAAAATGAGTTTTATAGTGCTACTAAGTTAAAGGCAAATAGATATTCAGGAATATGTTTCGTAATGGCCTAGAATTTTCTGATTCTGGATTTCAGCAAGTTAATAACTAAGATGCCGCTAATCCCATCACGTAAGAGTCTAGAGTGCTGAGTGTTAACTTTTTGCCAAAAAGTTTAAAATCTCTTTGGTCGTTAAGATTGAGTACCGATAAATTTAGAGCTCAGTATTTGAAACAACGCTTTCCTGGCTTTGCTCCATTTAGTAGCTTTATTCTATCTGAAATTATGGCAGCTTAGAAATGTGGGCAATAGGGCCGGCCTGGTGGCACAGCGGTTAAGTGCACTTTCCACTTTGGTGGCCCCAGGTTCGCTGGTTTGGATCCCGGGTGCAGACATGGCACCACTTGGCAAGCCATCCTGTGGTAGGCGTCCCACATATAAAGTAGAGGAAGATGGGCACGATGTTAGCTCAGGGCCAGTCTTCATCAGCAAAAAGAGGAGGATTGGCAGTAATTAGCTCAGGGCTAATCTTCCTCAAAAAAAAAAAAAAAGAAAGAAAGAAAGAAAAAGAAGAAATGTGGGTAATAAGATGTTAAAATTTAAGAGTACACTCTCTATTCCACCACACCTGGGAACTTAATGGGATTCAAAAGACAATTTTGAGTTGAAGGATCCAAAACTATTTCACAATCCTGTTTATTAATTCTGTTAAAGTAACAATTTTCTTTCAGTGCATAATAAATGAGTAATAGATGGTCATTTGCTACCCAAACTCTTATCTCAACTATGGTTGTAAACTTTTCTTTTTAGCTTCTGTTATATTCTTATACACAGTTAAATCAGAGCTCCTTGTTGCATAAGCTTGTAGTTCTATACTAATGCATTATGCAGTTGGAAATGATTGAGGATGTGATTGAATAGTATTTTTAAAAAATTAAAGGTTTTGCACCTATCTTTTAAATTAAGTATTTCTGGAATTGCTAGTGTTGAGATAATGAAACAAAGTGAGTTCTCCTCAATATAAGGCAATACAAGTATTTTAGGTACTTGACCTTTCATTGCTCTTATTGTTAATAAAATCATGTCTGTCTTAAGAGTGTGCAATTGAAATCGGTTATTTTATTATAATTTTTGCAGAACCATATCTAGGCCAAATCAGTTTAAAATACAGGCAGGGTAAGTAGATAGGGGCTTGTAGATATGATTTAAAGGACCATGAGTGTGGTCTCCCTGCCCAGAAAAAATCTGTTTGAGAAACTGTTCCTGAAATTACTGTTTTGGATTAAACATTTACTGCCTCTGACTGGATGGTTAAAATATAACTTGTTAGGATGGCTACTGTCAAAAAACCCAGAAAATAACAAGTATTGGCAAGGATGTGGAGAAATTGGAAGCTTTGTGCACTGTTGATGAGAATGTAAAATGGTACAGCTGCTGTAGAAAACAGTATGGTGGTTCCTCAAAAACTTAAAAATAGAGTTACCATATGACCCAGCAATTCTACTTCTGGGTATATACCCAAAAGAGTGGAAAGCAGAGATATTTGTATACCCCTGTTCATAACAACATTATTCATAATAGCCGAAAGGCAGAAGCAACAACTCAAGTGTCCATCAGTGGATGGATGGCTACCAAAATATGGTATGGACATGCAGTGGAATGTTGTCCAGCCTTAAAAAGGAAGAAAATTCTGACATAAGCTGCAGTGTGGATGAACCTTGACGCTATCATGTTAAGAGAAGTAAGCCAGTCACAAAAAGACAAATACCATCTGATTCCGCTTCTGCGAGGTGCCAGAGTAGTCAGAATCACAGAGACAGAGAGTAGAATGGTGGCTGCCAGGGGCTCTGGGGACAGGGAGAATGGGGAGTTATTGTTTAACGGGTATAGTGTTTCAGTTTTAAAAAACGAGAAGAGTCCTGGAGATGGGTGATGGTGATGACAGCGCATCATGAATGTATATAATACCGTTGAAATGTAGACTCGAAAATGGCTAAGATGGTAAATTTTATGTTCTATGTATTTTACCACAATAATAAAAAATAGGGGAAAAATGTATCTGTTGTTGCAAGTTAGGGGTTTGTCTATCACAGGTTTTCCTGAGGCAGTTTCACTTAACCTGTCACCTAACAAACACGTTGGCACTGATCATCATTTTAAGGTGAATTGGGGCAGTTGGAGGAAGCAGCAGCAGGGTCTTACATTACTTGGGGTGTAGCTAAGTGTCCTGATTTGAGGCTTCAGGACAGCCAAGTACAGCTTCATGATATCAGGCACCTGGAAGAGAGAGAGGCGGGAGGTTACCTATCTAAAAGACGTTTGCCTAGAGTATGCCCAGGTATGTGGATGCCGTAAAGTGAACTAGCCCAGAGGCTCTCCGCTTTGTGATCGTGTTGGAGAGGGACATATGTATTCTTTCTCATTTTGAGAGTGCTTCTTGAGAACCTGCTTGTGTCAGATGCTATGCCAGGCCTGGGGCTTTGGTGGTAAAGGACAGCAGAATCTCCAGTAATTTAGTAATAGAGACTCAGCATATTTTAGTATTGGAGAAGCAGCACACTTCCGTTTTCATAGATTGATCAGGTATTATTTTCTTGACAATCTAGTTATTGATAAATTTGTTTACATCCCATCCCTTTTAATATTTGTCTAAGAACCTTTTCCTTGATCTCTCACAGAATACAGAGAATGTATACATAATTTCAGTTGTATATATGACTCTAGTTGTCTAGAGTTTGGGATATTTTAAAGATATAAGAGTATGTTACCCAAATCTAGATAATAATTTGTGAAATCATGTTTTCTAATTTCTCTGGCCTCACCGATGTCTTAGTGTATGTTATTTGTGGTCTTGTTCTAAAGGTTTGATTTTGGGGAGCAAGAAATAAATATGAGGTTTATTTGGTTTTATAAGCATATAAGGCCTAAAGCAGTTGATTTCAAATTCTCCTCTCACCTTTTTTTCTAGAAAGGGTTCTATATAACTGAACCCTGCCTAAACTAGAGAAAAGAAGCTGGGAAATAATAGAGTTAGCTATAATTTGGCTTCATTTATATTAAAGGGAATGTTGGGGCAAAGGATATTAAAGTGGTATTCTGTTAGAGATGCTCCTGGGAAGGTATTTAATATCTATTAGGTGTAAATTGTTATTTACACTCAGGTAGGGTTATTGTGTGGGGGCGTACTGTGAAGAGCTTTTATACTAACAAGTTCTTATTATTGCAGAAAGTGCCGTCCCTTTAATGTTGCTTTTCACTTGGTGTCAGAGGCAGCCTGGGAAAGGATGAGCAAAACCTGCCTCCTAGTCAGGGACTCTCGGATCTGCTTTTCTAGCGTTGCTGGTGGGTGGAAGGTAGGGAAGTTGAATCCCATCTATGTAAAATTGTGAAGAGCAAGAGCAAATTGGTGAGTTGTTCTTTTTTTAAATCAGTGAGTATTATTTTGTCTAGAATCTGAACTATTCTAATAAAGTTGAAAATAAGGCCCTTCTCCCACTCTTTCTTTTTGTACGTCTTCCTTTCAGTTTCCGATTTCTAAGATACTGAAGTAAATTTATAAATTTGAAGATATTTCCAAGTATTCTTTTGGGAAAAAAAAGAATGCTTTTATATTGTGGCATTTGGTGGTTATTTTGGTAACCATTTAGATACTCTTCATTCTTAGATAGCCATGTATGGGTAAATAAATGGCTAGAGGTAGAAATCAAGGCATTATTGTTTGATTTAAACAAACATTCATTTGCTATGTATTGAGGCACTGGGTTAGGAACTGGGGATGTGGTATGAAACACACAATTCCTACTCTCTGATTACATACAGTGTAATCATAATTGTGCAGAAGCCACAACCCCAACACTTATGAACCATGGGTTAGGTGCTAAGGCACAGGGATAAGGGGTACCTAACCCAGATGTGGGAGCAGGTAGGGTCAGGAGTGGCTTTCTGGAGCAGGAGATCCCTGAAGTGAGCCTTGAAGGATGAATTAACCAGAGAGAAGACCATATTCAAGGGAGTAAGAACAGAAAACAGAAAAGAACCAGGAACATGGTGTCCTTGAGGAACTAACTTCACGTCTGTGTTGGGAGCAGAGAAGGGTGGGGGTGGGAAGGGGGAATAGTGACTCTGACAGCGATGCTGAAGCCAGATTATGTGTTAAGTGCCTACTTAAGAGCTAGGATTTCCCCCCCTTTTAGGCTGTGAGGAGTGGGTGAGGATTTTAATCAGGGAAGTGGCATGATGAGATTTACATTTACAAAGATCACTCTGGCAGTAGTAAGAAGCTTGGATGGGAAGAGTGGTAGACTGGAGGCAGAGACAAGTAGGAGACGAGATATAAAATAATAAGGTCAGAGCTGAATTCATGGTGATAGGGATGGAAAAAAGGGCAGATCTCAGAGAAATCAAAAGGACTTGCTTCTGGTTTGGGGTGGTATTGAGTGGGAAGGAGGAGTCTTGGAAGGACTCCAGACTTTCCGTCAGATTTGGGGTTGAGTCTGAGCTCTCCAGCCTGCTAGCAAGGGTGACTTTGGGCAAGATGCTTAGCTTCACTTAGTCTTAGTTGCCTCATCTCTAAAAAGAAGATTAAAATATCATCATGAGGATGACATGAACTAATGATATATGTAATTGCTTGATAAGAAGTTGCTGCAGAGTAAGTTCTCAAGAAGTGGTAGCTATTTTACTGGTTAAGAAAAGAAACATGGTAGAATGAGTAGCTTTACTCATATGGGATTTTTATCTTTTTTTGTCCATTACTGTTTTCCCCTGGTGCCTAGAACAGTGCTTGGTACATAGTAGGCACTTAAACATTTGTTAAATGAATTAATGATTTGGTTATGAGAATGTAATTTAGTTTTGGACTTTTAAATTAGAGAAATTTGTAGGATATCTAAATGGAGTTGACCATTATTTGGCAGTTGGATATTTCGATCTGGAGTTCAGGAGAGATATCTGGACCGGACATAGAAATGCGGGTAAATGGGTGATAATTGGAGTGATGGGATGGATGACATCATGTAGAGCAAGCATGTTCAGTAGTGTTTAGCTTTTTACCCTTTGAGAATCTGATGAACACTGTGGATCCTCTCTGCACAGAAATGCACATAAGAAAAATTTCCATTGGGGTGTCTGTGTGAGGAGCTATATATGTTGGGTTAAGAACCTGTGGCGTGCAATAAAAAGAGCTCCAAGGATGACACCTCAAGCAATACCAGCTTTTAGAAGGGTAGGCAGAGGAAGAAGAGTAAGATGGGGAAGCGAGTGAACAGGGCAAGAGGAAAATCAGGAAAGACTGGTATTGCTTGAAGCTGAGAATGAGAGTTTCCAAAAGGGGGGAGTGCCAGATGCCACAGATAAGTCAAAGAAGATAGGAAATGTCCATGGAATTTGGCCATCCAAAGGTCTTTGGTGACTTGAATAAGATACATTTCCATTGAGTGATATGGGGGAAAGGAAGCTGGAGTTCTGGGGACTGCATGAAACATTGAGGAAGCGAGGAATTGAGACAACTAGGAGAAGTTCCTTCATTTGTTTATTTAACAAATATTTACTGTATACCCAGCATCTACCAGGCACTGTGCTCGAAGCTGGGAATTGATCCTCCAAGGTGGACATGGTCTCCTCCCTTAGTTGACATTCTTTTTGTGTGTGTGCCTGCTTACCTCCCCAACTTCCTGAACCCCACCCCCTGCATTACCCCCCACGCCTCACCCCGAAAATGCCCTGAAGTGAGTTTCTCCTTGGTACACTGCTGGACACGTTCAGCCACCAGGGGCCTCCAGTTGTTTGCTGGGTCAGTTCCAGGCTGTTCAGTTACTCCTCTCTCTCTTGGGCACCAGCGAGCAAAGTGTCCTCTGTAATACCGGCCTTTAAAGTCAGGGACCACTTCAAAATACCGTTGAGTTTGTCCAGTGCTCACTGTGATCCTGTTCTTCAGTGAGTTTATGAAAATCATCTTAATATTTATTTTTACTTTTAGCTCATACTAATTCTTTCTTGTGGTGATGACTTTGATAAGCTTGTTATCTGCGGTATAAAATATTGGTCCTAATGTAGAAAAGAGGCATGACTACCAGGCCTAAGGAAGCCTTTGTCCTAGTCCTAGACTTCTTGCATGTAGGGATCCCTCATTTGCCTTATTTATTAAAAAAAAATCTTACCTTGGGGCTTTGTTCCCAAGGAGGCTGTACGCACAAGCTTCAGGATAGCTGCGGCTTTGCTAAGGGGACGTGCGTGTGGCAGAGAGTGGAGGGAGTCTAATTTCTTGGGGCTCAAGGCGTTTTGCCCCAGCACTAAAATGGACCACTGGATTCAGAGAGTGGGATACAGTGATTCTTAGGTTTATTTCTGATATTAGACCTAAAAATGTAAATAATTATCCCATAAATATGGTTTAGATTTTGCTAAAAGTACATTGGGTTGCCCCCACATCTGGGTTGAAACTCACCTACCTCTTTTCTGCTTATTCGCTTGGTCTTTAAAAAAGTTTGACTGCATTTCCTCTCCTTCTGATTGGCTGTTGAGTTGCAAGTTCAGAGAATGCAATATATTCTATCTTCCAGATCATTTCTAAAAATCTTAAATAAAAACAAGCCTGGAGGGGCCAGCCCAGTGGCACAGCGGTTAAGTGCACATGTTCCGCTTCAGCGGCCCAGGGTTCACTGGTTCGGATCCCAGATGTGGACATGGCACCGCTTGGTAAGCCATGCTGTGGTCGGCGTCCCACGTATAAAATAGAGGAAGATGGGCACAGTTGTTAGCTCAGGGCCAGTCTTCCTCAGCAAAAAGAGGAGGATTGGCAGCAGTTCGCTCAGGGCTAATCTTCCTCAACAAAAAAAACCAACAAAAACAAGCCTAGTATTGATCTATTCCTTTTCTCATAGTGCTTTTTCCTAATATTTAAAGATCCCATTCTTTTGTACATATTTCTTTATATATTATGGATTATACCAAACGTATACAGATGTCTGTGAAATGCCCAGAATAGTCTCTGACATATCATAGGTACTCAGTAAAAAGCCTGGTTATATATTTTGCCAAACAATCCTTGTAGAGAGACAGCAAAAAACTGTGTGTATCCTCAATGTGATTTGTGATTTGTGATTTTTAATTTTGATTTCTTTATGTGTTTATCTTAAAAACAGGAAGCTTAATATTGTAATCAGTCTCTTTGCCCTTGGGGTAATCTATTAGGGGTTATAACATAATAAATATAGCATAACTAAAACATATAATAAAATCCTTTAGAAAAGGATCTTATTAGAATACTTTAAAAAATTAGAAAATCTTCATTTTTATGAGAAACAGTAAACATCATAAACTCATCAGACATTCACATAGATTATTTTATTTGAATATTTCATAATATAAAGTAGGGAGATTATGAAGTTTATATTCAGACGTTAAAGACTTTTCCAAGATCACGTGTAAAGTGCGGAACTAGGACTTAGACGAGGACTTCTAGACTGACTCACATCTTTGATGCTTTTCTTCATTATGTCTTTTTAATAAGAGAACTTTAAAGAAACTCTTGTGTTCAGAAAACATTCTCCCAGACCCTCTCTATCTATTGCAGTCTATAGTAATGGTGACTGTTTAGTGATGACACGAACGTCAGTGTGTGTATAAGGAAGAGTTTATGTTTTCACTAATGGCTGAAATGCAGAAGGCTGGGGAACACAAAGGGAGAATTCTCGATTAGCCAGAACTTTTAATGAAGCTGGAAGCCTCAAGCAAATTTGTATCCACCTTTGTACACACTTTAAGTTTCTTAAAGCAGTCATGTTTGTAGCCCCCTTTTTCAGAATCCCCAGGGGTTTTTTTTTACAGTAGAAAAAAATAAGCTCCTAAGTTAGCCTCCTCCTCTCTGCTGGTCCTGTGCAGTCATTAGACCGGTTCAGGACAAGCAGCTTCCTGCACATTCCCTGTTCCTTAAAAACCTTCCAGGCAGTGGTCGTTCAGCAGCTTTTCTCATCTTTCCTTAAATCCACTACACCTATAAACTGGACATGAATGGAAATACTTTTTTAAAAAGAATTTTTGTTTCATTTCTTATTTATTATGAGGTATTCATGGATGGAATATTTTAAGTCTGTATGAACTGTGGTGAGCTGCTATGAATGCTTCCAGTGCTGTGTAATTAATGCCACCATCGCAGATATTCACTCCTTAAAATATGCCTGCACATGGCGCCTGCCCCTCCCTCTCCTCCCCTTCTTCCCTCCTTTCCTCCCTCTCTCCCTCTCTCCCTCTCTCCCTCTCTCCCTCTCTCTCTCTCTCTCTCTCTCTCTCTCTCTCACACACACACACACACACACACACACACACACGCGCGTGCGCAAAGCACACACCAAACTGCCATTCTCCAGCAGGCCTGTTTCTGGAGTTGGGAGATGTCAGCCTGCCGGGAGGGGGTGGGGGGAGGAGGAAGAGGTGGGGCTCTCCTCTGATTAATTACCTTAGGCATTCAGGGGTGGGGCTTCCTTCAGCCATCTGCCTGAGATATGGGAGGGAGCTGGAGAAGGAAGGAGGGGGAGAGACTGCCAGAAAGGAAGAGAAAAGAAAGGAAGAAACACTAGAAAGAAAAAGGAAGGAAAACGGGATAAAGGGAGATCCATTACCCTCCCTTAAATAGCTAGCCTGGGGGGGGGGGGGGGGGGGTGGAAAAGAAAGCGGTGGAGGCGGGCCCCGACACAACTGCTTTGACGGGCTCATCAGCTATTCCGTTTGGTTTATGGAGAAAAAGAACATGGTAACTCAGGTAAGACTGGTGTTTCCTCACTGTGTTTCTTTTCTCCTTCCTGGGATCCGAATAAAGAGATGGGGACGGGTATAGTAAGCAGAGTTTTAATTATTATTGTCGTCTTAGAAAAGGCCAGATTTATTGTTATCAGCTGAAAAGTGCTAGTCTGTGTCTGTTGCGCGTCTGTGTGTGCGTGTGTGTGAGATGTATCGTACCCTTTTTTCTCCCCCCCCCCCCTTGCTCCGTAGCGGATTCCTGTTTCCTGTACTGTGCAGCTGTAGCTCAGGAAAGACCCTGTGGGGGTTTGTCTCCCTCTTTGTCTTGGTTCTGAGAAGAGGGAGGGAGAGACTGCAGAGGTAGGAAGAGGTTCTTGTAGACTGCCAAAAAGAGGGGCGAGGGATTGACTTCCTTTTAGGAATTGCAGAAGAATTTGTGTTCTAGGGAAATCTGATTCCTGCTTCACTTCGGTGTCTCAGGATTGGCCATGGAATCGCAGTTGTCCTGCCTTTGCTTTAAATGGCTTATTAAAAATGAAGGCTAGGAAAATATATTGCATTTTCATGGCTTTGTCACTGGCAAAGGATGTTTTCAGTAGGAACCATAGGAGCATCCAGGTGCAGCAAAGGCAGCTAGAGCCCTCCCCGACAGGAGAACAGATCTGAATGTATAAATGGCAATCACAGGGGCATTAAAAGGCATTTGAAGGAGAGGGAGTAGGAAATGGAAGAGATCTCTGTCTCTCTCTCTCTCCCTCCCTCTCCCTCTCTCTCTCTGTCTCTCTCTCTCCCCCTCCCTCTCTCTCTCTCTCTCTCTCTCCCTCTGCCTCTCTGCCTGTCTTTGCTTATGCCAGGCAATATCTAATCTGCATTTTAGCAAGTCATTCCTGACAAATGGAAAGGTGAATACTCTCCCCTGGTTTCCCCTGGCAGTGCTATTTTTCTTGTTGGCACCCTTCTGTAGGTTCCTTTACCCTTTTCTCTTTATATGTAGATTGAGAGGGAATGATGAGGCTGTGATTTATCAATGAGAAATCATTTGCATTGTACAACATTCATGTCTTTTAGTCTCAGACTTAGGATCAGTTTCACTCCAGGCTTTTATGCTCTGTAGGGAAATTTCATCACTGGACAGTGCTTTCCTTTTAAGGAGGTTGCCCTTTTTTTGTATTCTCTCTTCTCTTTTCCTCTCCAAGTCACCACCGGAGGGCGAGAGAGTCAGCTAGCTTATCTGGATGGAGGCATCATTTTAGGAGCTGAAACCCTGTTCCGTTAAATGTTATATAATGCCCTGCAGTGCTGTTTGGAAGGAGGGAAAGCGTTAGGGAGATTCTCCCAACATGACCTAGAGGAAAGGGAAGTTTCAAAGAATATGTCTTTCCAAAGTAATTTTTCACCAGATCTGAGTTTGGAGATCAGGAAACCCCTCCCTCTTTTGGAAAGTGGAGAAACCCTTGAAACATTTTCTCTTCCACGTCTTATCCCTTCATCGTCAACCTAATTAACTCTTTTGAAATATTGCTTTACTTTTAAAAAATTTCCATAAGAGAGAAAACCTCTTTCTGGATTCTCTTTGTTGCTTGGGAGATGATACCTCTTAAGCTTTGTGGTCTCATTCAGTTTTCATTAACTGCAATATTAGAGGGTATCGGCTCTCTTCTTTCTCAGCTATTACTGAAGGCTTTTCAAGCACTTGACTTTTCATTATATATATTTTTAAATCAGTGAAAGAGTTATCTAAACTAGGACTTTATAATCAGAGGTTTTTTGGCCCTCTTGGAACATGTGCCCGTAGTTTCTAGAGGAGCTGGTTAAGCATATGTGAGCACAAGTTAGAACGCACATGCGTATAAACACTATTGTGGTCTTAATATTGGTGTTTAAGGAAACTATAATTTTAGGAATGAAGCAGAAGAGATAGAAGCTGGAAAACAAGATTTCTTGGTGGTTAAGAATTTTAATAGATAAGTTAAAATCATTATGACTTTCTCGGGGTGTGTTGAATGCTGAAGGAAAGAAGTAACTAATTTTTGCCCATCCTGAATTTATACAGCTGGAAAGTATAGAATATCAAATTTGTGAATTTTCAGTATTCCAGCATATTTGTTTTGGTGTATACACTTTCTATGTTAACATAGCATACATAGTTCTTAGTAATCTAGGAAAAAAAAATCAAAGGAAGTAACTAGATGGGCCAAATCTTTATTTGTCCTATGGGTTTTTTTTGGTTTTGATTTTTTAGGGGATTTTTTGGTTTTTAGTTTTTCGAGCCAGACATCTAATCCCTGTATTTGATAATGATCTGTCATGGGAGCTTTCCAAATGTAAAATGTCTACACTGTTTACAGTTTGGTTATCAAAGTTAAATGGTCTATTAGGGTACTCAGTGTCTTGACTAGTATATTAAGAAAGGTAGTTAGGTATGTTTTCACCATTTTGTCACCCAGGTTCCTTGCTTCTCACATCTTAACGTCTCTATATCCCTTAATTTCCGTCGCTCACTTAGTGGAAGAAGGGTGGAGGGCTTTCAGTGGATGACGTTTTCACCATACGGTATTAGATCCATATCAGTAGTTACACAACGTGTGCGCTTTAGTATTATGTATGCTCTAGTCTTATGAGGCCTGTTTTTGGTTTAATTAGCAAACTACTCTGTCATTTACAATAACTAGTCAACCCTTTGCTTTAAAAAAAAAAGCAAATGGCAGTTTAATCACAAAATTCTGATATAGTAGATAGACATACTCATGCAACTTTTTAAAATGACTTTAGGTTTATCTGTTGTTTACGTATATGTTGTAGGAGTATTTCACTGAGATGCTTTCTTATTTCTGAACATGTGAACCAAATTATTGTATCTCCTGACATCTGTGAAAATAACAACATTGAATAAAAGGAAGGAAAAGAGGAGAAATCATTTTCATATGTAAAATTAGAAAAACAGTTGCAAATGACTTCAGCTCCAATTAATAAAAAAATATTTAGACAGACTCAGACTCAGTTATACTGTTTGTCTTTGAAAGGGAAAATATACTAGGGAGATAGGAAAAGATTTTACACTATGGATGTGAAAGAAAATTTTTGTACTCTGCTATAGTGTAAGACTGCCAGTTTCTGTGGAACACAAAGCCCTCCCTTTCTTGGACAGCTCAGTGCTTTGCTGGCATTTTCTTCAAAATCTGTTTTCCATCAGGACCACGAGGAGGGAAGGTGTTAAGAATCGGGGAGGTTGGGAAGGGGGTTGCTGTTCCTTTAAGTGGTGGCTGGAGCCCGTGTGGCAGCAGGCGCTCTGGAGTGTATTCTTTTGTAATGAATCACCACTTCCATTGTCTGCTATCTCCCCTCTTTGTAGCTGAAGTCTTTCACCTGAGCTGCTGTCAGTTCCATGTTCGGTTCTAGGGTGGTTGGGAGAAGAGAAGAGGGAGGGTATTTTATGCTTTAATTAAAGACAGATAGGAGAGCAGGTATGTTTTGCTTTGTTTCATTTTTTCCTATCTTTGCTGTTTTGTTTTTTTGCAATGAGTTGAAGTAGAGACTCTGTTCCATGATTTAGCTAAGAATATCCCATTTTCTGTGAATCTTGAAAGTCCTCAGTGATTCTTTAGTCTCCATTTTGTGGCATTGCTTTAAAGTGATTCCATTCGGTTGCCTGCCAGTTCCACCCAAACCTCATCCCACCCTTCATCACAGGGCTGCAGCCCACACTGTTTGTTTTGGCACACTTTCCTCTTTCTATGGGCTGCACAGGCCTCTGGGAAGTCGGGGGTAGGCGGGGATTGTGGGTTGGAGACTAATTTATGTTCCTTTACAATGAACCAAAAAAAGCCTCACTTTTTCCAGAGATTTGCTTTCTTTCTGAATTCTTCTGCACTGCTCCATATCTTCACTTATAACCATTTCCTTGCCAAGGCTAAGACTGGCACTTGAAAAATATTGCTATTCTAGAAATTACTTAGCTTTCCTGAAAAGAAACCCAGATTTCCATAAGTGTGATTAAATCTAAACGATTTTGACTCATTAAATGGTTTTTCTTCCCTATCACCCCACCACCACCACCAAAACACACACCATTTTGTGCCCCTTCCCTTTATTTATTTTTCCATTGTCTTTCTCCTTAGTTTTGCAATTGAGACTAGGTAAGCTTAGCGTTTGGCAATCTGCTGTTCCAGTTTGTATCGCTACAGAGGACATGTCCGTGTTGAAAAGTAAGTGACGCTCCTGATCCTTCTCGGTGGTGGGGCATGGCTTAAAGTCTAGGTTTTGTTCCTCCAGTTTTCTGTTCTTCCTGAGAAATTTCAAAGTCATTTCTGCAGATTGCCATGTGGAAACCATTTCGTCTCTCTTTTGACTCTTGGTTCGTCCTCACATTATTAACTTGTGTTCACGTCAGTCCTTGCCTTGGATTGTTTCTTGGACAGCTGTGTTCAGGCAGATCTCCACTAGGACCCAGTCATAGTGGTGCTCCCACCCCATGCCCACCAGCCTCCTTGTGATGTACCATTCCTCTCTGGAATCCGACGTTGTTGGTATCTCAAGCATTCCCTTCTGGAGTCATAATTCCTCACTCTTTTTTTTTTTCAACATTCCGAAATGACTGTCAATTCTTTCTTAAACATTTCTTCACAACACTTCGTATGTGAAACCCAGCAAACACAAATGGATTGCTCCCCTGCAGTAAATGCTTTGCTGTTTTGAATGTAGCAAGTTTGTTACGGGACTCCATGCTCGCCTCCTCTAAGCAGTTAGAAACGCTGCAGTCGGCCATTTCTCAGATGCTTACATGCTCCTCTATTACTATTAGAGTGATTAAGTTCAGGAGACCGTGGAGTCAAATAGTTCATTAGAGGTCATTGCCAGAGGGAAGCATTGAAAGTGCAGGTCTGATTTTGTTACTCCTCTGCTTAAAATCTTCCAGTTGTTTCCCTTCAGACTCTGAATAAAACCCGGTGTCCTTACTCAAATCTCTAAGGCCCTCCTTGATCTGCAGCCTGGCTGTCTCCAGCCTTATCTCCTGCTGCCCTCTCTTCCCAGATTTCCTCCAGTGACACTGTCCTCTTTGCTGTTCCCTTAGCACACTTTGCGTCCTCCTGCTCAGGGCCTTGCCTTTTGTTTTTCTCTCAGCCCAAAATGCTCACCCCAGATATCCGCGTGGCCTCTCAGGGGAGAGCTCTCCTCGCCTTCTTGTCTCAACTTGAACTCCCCAGTCACTCCTTAGCCCTTATCTGCTTTTTCTTCACTTATCACTGATTTTAGTCCTTATAATTACTTGTTATATGTTAGTTTGTTTATTATCTGTGGCCCCCCCCCCCCCCGGGCCCGCACAGAATACAAGCTCTCTGAGGTCAGGGACCTTGTCAGCAGTCTGTTGTATTCCCAGTGTCTATAGGACTGTGCCTGGCACGTGGTCATGTAAGAGCCAACCAGCTAATCTTTATATATGGTTAGAAGGCACTGTTCGAAGCACTTTACGTACGTTAGCTCATCAAATCCTCTCAACAGCTCTGTGATAATCTCCATAGTGCAGAAGAGGAAACTGAAGCATGTAATGGTTAGGTAACTTGCCCAAGTTTACACAGCTACTAAGAGATGTTGTGGGAATTCATATCCACAGACTGGCTTGCAAATCCATACTGTTTTTGTTTTGTTTTGAGGAAGATTAGTCCTGAGCTAACATCTCTGGCCATCTTCTTCTCTTTTGTATGTGGGACACCTGCCACAGCAGGACTTGCTAAGTGGTGCATAGGTCCATTCCCAGCATCCGAACTGGCCAAACCTGGGCCACTGGAGCAGAGCAGACAAAGTTAACCACTACGCCACTGGGCCAGCCCTGTGAATCCATACTCTTAGCCACTGTACTCTAATGCCCCGTGTAGGTATTACATATTCCGTAAATATTTGTTGACTGTGTAAATGAATTAATTAATTGAGACTCTGATTCACTTCTGGAATTTCCGTCTCGGACTTGTTGAAGACTTTGATAGAATACTTGCAATAACAGGGCATTCACTATTGAATAAAATGAATTCATTATTATAATATTACATAATAATAATAGGTAACAATGTAGAGTGCATATTATGCATTAGGCACTATTGTCAATATCTTATTGATTATGTCATTTGTTCCTTTCAGCAGCCTTATAAGTACTATTAATGTCCACATTGTAGAAATTAGGAAATGGGTACAGAGAGGTTAAGTAACTTGCACAAGGTGGCAACGCCAGGATTTAAACACAGAAAGTTTGGCTCCAGCTTCCCTGTTTTTAACCGCCACTAATAATGACTGTTACTGAAATAACTTTTTGTTTTTGCATACCTACTTTGCACCAATTTTGCATACAAATCATATTTACATATATAACAATTACTACATTCATATCATATATCACTTGTCAATCACCTTTTGAGGGTGGTGTTTTTCGCATACATTAGACTTTGAGATTAGAGAGGTTGAGCACTTGGTGGCTCTGTACATACAGAGATAGCTTTCAAACTTGAGATCTACTGAATTCCAAATTTGCATGCTTTGCCTTTATGCTGCAGCTTCATAAGATAGATAGTTCTATTGTTGGCCATTAAAAAGTAGAAAAGTTTTCCCTATGGTGTGCTAAAATCTGTTTTCATTATGGCCTTCTCACTCTTCCCAATTCTGTCCTCTGGAATGACATAGAGTGGTTTAATCTCTCTTCTTCATAAAAACCAAATATTTGAAGACAACTCCTAAGTGTTCCCTTTAATCTGCTTTTCTCTAGGCTCATCTTACCTGCTTCCTTGCATTATTCCTCATAGATATGAAAACTTATGGTTTTCAGAGTCTTTACTGTCCTGGACTAATTGTGTCAATTTATATGAATGATCTATCATTTGTATCTAATTACTAAGTAAAATATCAGTTATGAGTATTATTAAGTATCACATCTTTGTTATAAGTTTTGTTGTTTGACAACATCTTTGACTTTGCTCAGTTTTCATAGCTTGTGGATCATATAGTGTTCTCAGCAATTTATAACTTCAAAAATAAGGGGACATTACTCTCAACTCTTAGGTAGAGTTATGGGAATTATAGAGTGTTTTAAATCAGTAGCAACAGTAAAACATGACCTTATTTTCTATTGAGAATAGAAGTAAAACACAGAAAAAAATTAAGCCCTTGAAAAATGTTCTGATTTAATAATACTTGTTAGAAATCAAATACCATACAAATATTCTTAGGTTAGTTTATTTTGGCATATTTATTTTGTTCATCATGCCTCTTGAATTTTTTCACAGGGCTATCAGTTTTAGAATACTAGGATAACATTTCTTATTTAATTAATAGCTCTGGAAATGAGTATAGCTAGACTATTGTTAACAAAAGGAAATACAGTTTTTAAAATTGTAACTTAAAATTACATAATGAGATATTTAATTCATTCAGAATTGCAGGATAAAGTTCTGCAACCAAACTTTGGTATCTCATATTTAAAGGAATATTTAAGCAGAAATATGGTGATGGAAATCAGTAATTGTTTTACAAAATTATGAAAGAATACTTCATGTCCACAAACAATGTAACTGTATTCTTTTATCTAATATTGATTATGAGATCCCTTGTAAGAAGTTTTGAGGAGACAAACTGAGGCTTAACTGAAGGCGATGAGATTTTGGAAGACTCTTAACTCAGAGCAGAGAGCCACAAATTTTCTCTGTTAATGGCTAGGTGGGAAATATTTTTGGTTTTGCGGGTCATGCTGTCTCTGTCACAGCTATTCAACTCTGGTGTTGCAGCATGAAAGAAGTTGGACGATGCATAAATGAATAAGGGCGGCTATGTTCCAGTAAAACTTTATTTATGGACGCTGAAATGTGAATCTGATATAATTTCTTTGTGCCACAAAATATCCTTCTTTTGAATTTTTTCAACTATTTAAAAATGTGAAAACCATGTTTAGCTTTCAGGTTGTAGAAAAGCAGGTGGTGAACCAGCTTTGGACCAAAGCCACAGTTTGCCATCCTCTGACTTAGATGCGTGCAGGTCCTTCCTACATTTTTAGTATGGGGGAAGTTTTCCCATATAGCTTGATGACAGGGACACAGTTTCTAGCAGTTTCAACAGGTCATCTTGGATCTCTATGAGAGACTTTCTCTCTCATCCCCCCCCCAAAAATATGAAGATTCTTCTCTTTTCTTCACTTTCTTTTCCTTCCATCCCATCCGCAAATCTGAACCATTTGCAGTTACCCAAATATGCCGTATTTTAGACCTTTCTGCTTTTCATCAATTTTTTCATATATATTTTCATGTATTATTACTTTGGGCCAGAATACCTTTTTCTCTCACTTGATTAATTTCTTGCCTTAAAAGTTCAGCTTAGACTTCACCTACTTTAGAAAGCTTGCCCCAGCCCATAGAGTTGTCCCTTTTTGTGCTTCATTGGCTTTGTCTATGTATTGCTCTCTTAGCTCGTATTACTTAGTACTGTAATTGTGAGTATATTTGTCTGTTTTTTCCATCAAACTGTAATTTCAGGATGGGGACTATATCACCAGTGTTTATTACCATATCTGGTTCCATTTAGTATCCAGTACATACTTCTTGATTGAATTAATGAATTTTTACTTGTTAATTCATTGACAGGGTTCTCTTTCAAAATGCAAAACAGGAGATTCAAATTAGGGTAATTACGCATATCCTAGTCCTTATTATTTAAATAAGTTAATACTTAAAATACAATGTTGTTTTGGAAATGGATGCTTTATTTGGCTAGAAAAAAGGATTTTGGAGTAAACAGCTATTTGGGGAACACGCAAATCTCTTGTAGATGTTCCAGTGGAAGTCTGCGTATATGCAGATGGCATGTGGGTAAGTGGCATGAGAGCTCTAGCCTGCTGGGAAGTCAGGAGAAACGGAAGAAGAGCATGACCCCAACAAGTGAGGAAGTGCAAAGAGAAGTGGAAAGGTGACAATGAAATTTTAGGGATTGGCAACCCATAGTCAGTATACCAAACGTGGTATATTAAGTACAGCCATCTCCCTCTCTCCTTTTCCTTCCAGTCAAGGTGACCAAGAGTTAGATTCTCTGCATGCTGCTCTGGAAAAGCTGTCAACACGGGTGTGTATTAGACCATAACCATTTCGTATCGTTTTTAAGGCTCACTGTTCACTGGTTTTTTTAAGTCTCTTTTTCTCTCTGTGTATTTCCTTTTGCATGGTTTCTATTGTGGTGTTATCAAATGTATTAATCTTTTCTTTTGCAATGTCTAATTTGTCATTAATCCAGTCCAATTTGGGTTTTTTTTAAAATCTCAGGCATTATAGTTTTCATCTCTAGAATTTTGACGTGGATGTTTTTTATATCTCCCATGTCTCTTAACATGCTTAATTTTCTTTTGCATGTAATTTCTCTTGAACATATGGAATACAGATGTTTTAATGTCCTTATCTGCTAATTCTAGCATCTGTTTTAGTTTCAGATCAGTTGCAGTTGGTTGAGTTTTCTCATCATTATGGATTGTATTTTCCTGATTCTTTGTATGCCTGGTAATTTTTGATTGGATGCAGACATTGTGAATTTTACCTTTTTGGCTGCTAGATATTTTATTTATTTCTGTAAATATTCTTTGTCTTTGTCTACAGCACAGCTGAGTTTCTTAGAAATAGTTTGATCCTTTCAGGTCTTGTTTTTAAGTTTTGTTAGATAAGACCAGAGCTGTATTTATTCTCAGGTTAATTTTTCCCTGCTTTTGAGGCAAGACTCTTGTACTCTAACTGATGCTTCTTAAATTATCAGGTTTTCCACTCTTCTTGGGATGAGGCTCTGTTCCTCTCACTGGTAAGCTACCAGCACTGTTCCTTCCAGCTCTTTCTGGTAGTTCTTTCTCAGCCTCAGGAGGTTTCTCACGTGCAGGCAGTGGTCATTACTTAACCCGGTACTTGAGGGGAACCCTCTGTAGATCTTTGGAGTTCTCTCTCTGTGCAGCTTTCTCTTCTGTGGTACTTTCCCCTGTGAACTCTAGTGTCTAGCCAACTTCCCTAGACTTCTAGCTCTATCTCCTCAAGTCATGGAGACCACCAGGCTCTGCCTGGCTTCCCCCTCTCTGTGCTACAGCCTGGAAGCTTTCTCCAGGTAGTAAGCTGGAGCAGACGTAAAGCTCACCTTGGTTTTTCCTGTCTCAGGGACCACTGTCCTTCTTTGCCTACTGTACAATGTCTTGAATACTGTTGTTTCATATATTTAATTCTGTTTTTTTTAATTGTTTGAGGCAGCAAGATAAATCTGGTCCTTGTTACTCCATGATAATTGGAAGCAAAAGTGAGACCACTTATTTTTAAATGAAAATTAAGTGGTATCTCATTTAATACATTTCTAATTTATCACTGAAACATCAGTTGAGCAGTAATTTCAAGGAATATTAGAGAAGAATGCATAAGATGCATAAATAATTAAAATGTGAGGGAGAATATGGTAAATTACATGAATATGATGTTAATAAAGTACCATTAAAAGTTCAGATGAGGAAAAAATGAGTTTGGGAAGTTTGGCAGGTACGGAAAAGGTGAGAGAAAAAGCTATGTATGGCATGTGTTGTGTGTGTTTGTGTGTGTTGTGCAAGACATTATTTGAATCTCGATCCAAATTCTTGAGTATTGAATGAGATTCGATGGTAGGATAGTTCAGAGGAAGTCTAGGACTGATCTAATTAAAGGTAAAAAGAGTTCTTTAACAAAAATACGTGGACAAGATCACAGGAAAAATAGGGTTTCTGTGTTTTTGTAGTTCAGCATGATTTGTGGTCTGTTGTGGAAAAGGAGAAAGATTCTTTCCTCCTCTGGATTACCCGTCATTGCAATTCTAGCAGAATAGGGCGGGAGAAAAGGCAAAGTACCATTCGTTCACTTAGACAGTGTAGAAGACACGGGCACTTTGAAGTGTGCAAAAGATGATCATTGTTCTAAAACTTACGGAACTTTAGAAAGCCTCAGTAAGCAATATTTAGACTTTCAGCCATTGCTATTTAAATGGTTTTCAGGTTATCTAGAAATTTCAGTGGGGAGAGGGTGCTATGGAACTAAACATGTTGTACCTGTTAAAGAATGTGGGTGGCACTGTTGAGAGCTTTCCTAACTTCAGCTCAAATGGCTGCCTGACTGTTATTTGCTAGCATAGCAACTGTGAACCAATGTTCATCCAAGTATGTGCTTTAAAGTTTTCTCTCTTCATGAACCAGGAGACATTTTTGAGAAACTGGGAATGTATGTATTTTGTTTGGGTTAATTTCATTTAGCCTATGTTTTATGTAAAGCCTTTAGTAAGAAGAATGTGACCCCCACCCCTTCTCCCCCCCATTTGTATTGATGTGACTCTTTATGTGAGAAAGAACGTGAAGAACTCTAAGGTTATAACTCAGCTGTTAGGTCTTAAATTCTGTACCATATATACCCTTCTCCTTTTTTTTTCTTCCTTCACAATAATGGTGGTTATTATCGCTAGTACTTTTTTTTTTTTTAAGTCAGAAGCATAGGTGACTTATTCAGAGTTGTACAACTGTACATGGCAAAGCCTGGGTTTCAACCCACAGTTATCTTATTCCAAAGTTTATGATCTTTCTACCCTTTTTTTGATGATGGTATAATATGAAGAATATAGGTCTTAATTTTCATTTAACTTTTTCTTTACATAAGGAAAATGTCTGTAACTCACCTTTAGCTAGAACCCTGAGAAATGTCAGCTCATTTTCTTGCAATCTTCGGTTCCTCTGGGATAGGTGCACAATTGATCGATTTGATATTCTGTGCACAGCTTTAGTTTCCTGAAACTTTATCTCAGCTCAGAGGTTTTACAGTTGGATGGTTTAGTATTTCATGTGGGAGTATTTGTGCAGGTAAGAGAGCAATCGAAGTATTGGCTCTTTAGAGTAGCTTTTAGCCACTTTGGGCAGGGGAACAGATAAACTCCTTAATGGCACTTGGTTGACTCTGTCTGTTACAGAAGAAGATACTGTTTCACATGGTAATATACCTAACGTTTCTTCTTTTTTACTACATTCTGTCCCTTGGATAAGGCCTCTTTATCACAGAATCATAGGTTCTTAGAGCTAGAATGAATTTTATTTTACAAATCAGGATACAGATCCAGAGAAGAAGTGAGTCGTCCAAGGTCATATGGCAAGGCTATGGCGGAACTGGAGCAGAACTCATTTTCCCATAGTTTCTGCCTGACGTTCTTCCTGCTGTCAGAACATCCTCCTAGCAAGTTCAGACCTTTAGTAAAAGGTGTTCAACTGTAGAGGCTAAAATATCAAGTTCTTATGCTCCTCGTTCCTAAAAGGGAAAATCTTAGAATGAATAAAAAGTTAAACTCATGCATCTTGGGCATTCTTTACTGGAAAGTTATTCTTGAGTGAAGCTGTATAGTCTAGTTGACGTGATAATGATAATATTGAAGTTCTGGGTGAAGAAGATTGTAAGTAGGAAAAAAAATAGATATACTCTTTTTTTTTTGTACATATGTGAAGATTTTTTTGTTCCTGTTTGTTTTTTGAGCATTTGACTTTATGTGGAAAGATAGGAAATGTGGAGTGAAGTCTGGGAGTGTTTTCATTACTAAGCAACCATTAAAGTGTAGACGGCTTCTTCTTGGTGCTCCTGGGAGCTGATTTTAGATCTCCATTCTCAGTTTTCTGCATGCCGCCTTTCTGAAGTTGATTATCTATCCTCCCTTACGCTGAGGCAGGTTTTCCTGTGTAGTAATGACTCTTATTTATGATAGTCTTTTTTAATGACTTCTTCCAACATAGGACTCTAATTTCTTCTCCAGGCTTATTTGTCTCATTGTGATAAAGGATTAAATATTGCAGTCACTAGTTTCTATTTCATTGCCCTTCCTGACTGAAGGGTAGGAAGCTGTGGCTTGCCTTCTTGATCCATGTCTTAGAGATCAATAGGGTAACGGGAAATACCACGTTCCGATCTTGGCCACTGTTGCATTCGCGGAGGAGAGTAGTGAAGAGTTAGGTATTCAAATTGAGAAATTCTTGATTTTTGTTTTGTTTTCCGAGAGTTATTAGACCCTTGGGAGTCTTTTGTGTTTGTCAGGATGCAGAGTCATGTTTAGCCCATAGTACCGGGTGTAGCTGTAGATGGCCCTTGGACTGTGACTTACAGTACACATTAAATTCTGCTTCTTCTCTAAGTTGCTTTGCTTCCTGTCATCTAAATGGCTCTGATTTACGAAAGCATAAGTACAAGTGCTTTTTCAAGAATTGTAGTAAACACTTCATTTTCCTTTAAGCCTCTCTAATTTGCTTTTAATAAATCTTAGTGTTGTTAGAAGGTTAGTTTCAAGAAACACAGAAGTTCATTAACTCGTGTCCTTTCTCAAAATTAAAAATTAACCTGGAATTCTAGAGCTTACTCATGGTTGAAATCTTTTACAGAAAATAAATCATGACTTCTGGGCCAAGATACATACTTTAGCTTGCCTGCCATCTCTTGTAAGACTCCACTGTGAAGACAGTATAGAAGAAAAAAAAGAAAGAAACCAATAACAGCAAACAGAAAAGGAGAAAGAGTGATATTACTAATAAACAAGAGAGTTAAACAGATTTCTGGAAAAACTAAAGCAGTTGGGAACCAATGGATGGATGAATGGAGAGGCTTAAGCCTGCCAGTGCAAGGAGGCTGCTGCCGGTGTGGAAGCCACTCTGCCCAGCAGGAGCCCCAGAGGCTCTGGCTCAGAGCAGGTGTGAAGAAGGGATGTACAACAGGGATTCCAATTTATTATAGAGGGGAGAATTCAACTACCTGGCCTTGCCATAGCCTGTCCAACACCTTTGCCATGGAAATAGCCAGCATTTACTGCACTGCCCCCTTTTCCCAGCGATAGAAAAGGGAAACCAAAACCCCAGATTGTTTGACGCCAAAGAAATCGATCAGAATGTTTCGGGAAATTTAATTCTTTTTGTATTAAATATTAGCACCCCTTTTTTAGTCTAATATTTGGGGAGGAGGTCATTCTACACTTTCTTAGCAGCTGATGCTAAAACAAAGCCTACCACTTGACATGCTCTTCCTTGTCTCCCACTGAGTTCCCAGCCAGAATTTTAAGTCCAGGGAGAGACTTAATCAGAAAGTAGATTTACTTGTACGATAGCAGAGGAAACCAATACCAGCTAACCAAGTCCTTAGACCCGAATCATCGGTATATGAGGATCATTAGTCATATGAGAAGAACTTTCAGCATGAAAGAGACCAGAAGAAACAGAAAGAAAATATGACCCAAAGGGAAACAGATAATCCAGGCAACAGAGGAAAATTTAAATACAGTCAGATTCAAGAAGGTAAGGCATTCATAAAACCAGTACTTGGTGTAATGAAAAAGGAACAATTTGAGAATTCAAAAGAGAGTAAGAGATTAAGAATGTGATTGTCAAAAGAAACATGCCATAAAGGATATAAAGTAGAGTTGAAGGTATCTCCCCAAATGTAGAGCTTTAAGACAAGAAGGTGGAAAATAAAAGAGATAAGTAAGACACAGATGGTTTCCTTAGCCCACGTCCCAAGAAAACAGAGCCTGAGACAAAACCTTACCTGCTGACACTTTACTGGGGAGTGGGCTCTCAGGAAAGCAGGGGTGAGGAAAGGGGGGCGAAATGAGCAGGAAAGGCTGGCCAAAACTCTCTTGGAGGTGGGGCTGACTCCTTGGTTTCAGTGGAGGTCTTATAGAAACGTTGCTCCTCTGGCCAGTCCATCCGAAGGGTGTGTGGCGAGGTGTTTTATCTACTGACTTCCTCTCATGTCCTCCTCCCTGTCCCCATCAAGGTTTGCGGTACGCTTAACTCACCTCACCCCTCAGGGGCCTCAGCGGGAGGCCAGGTCCTCCGCACTGTGTGCACAGATCTGCAGAGTGGCGTGTCCGCTAAGCCTGGAGAGCTGGGAGGAGTCAGCAACCCCTAATGGCAGTCTTTTGCCTTGGAACCTCTGCCATTTAAGGAACTGTTAAAAGAAGGTGTCTCCTAAGAGGGCTGATGATGAGAAGGGGAGGAGGCTGTTGCTTATTATCGTCAGCTCTTTTGTGCCCATTTGATTGGCTTCATGTACATTTATTAATTTGATAAAAATAAAGATTAAATTTAAAAAGGGAACATGAATTATCAGAAACACCCTAGGAGTAACTATCAAAGTTCTTTTAGAATGCATTTGGGGGAAAAAAAGTACTTCAAATATTGAAAGATGAAATAGTAGTTTATATCAGTTTATAATAGTTTATATCAGGATCATCTTTTTAAACAAATTGGACTTCTGGAATTGATCCTTTCTCCTTTTCCTCCCATTCCTGCCTCACTCCCCGTTTTCCTGCAGGACTGAGATCTGGGGGTCTTCTGCTCCTCCCCATGCCCAGTGCCAGGCTTTGCCGAGTCTGCCTTTGGGTTGTCCCTGGCACTTGTCCCCTCATCTGCTTCCTCTGCCTCGACTGTAGCCTTAGTCTTATTAGTCCCTTCAAAGTTGGTCGTATCCTTCTAGCAGATGTCTCTCTTCCCTTCCTCATGTCACCTTTGTTTCCCCATGCTGGATGGGTTTTGGTCTCTCTACTAATTTTGGTTATAACTTTTCGAAAATAACAAAAGTCTGTAGTTAATGATATGCTCTACTAGATTGAACTTATTTCTTTTTTTGCTTTAACAAATACTTACTGAATGCTTTAAGGCAGTCACTGGGGATACAAAGATTAATTAGACCTTAACAGTTACGTGCCCTCAAAGAACGCGTGTTCTAGAGAGGCGATCACATGTAAACAGGTAACCGTACTGGAATAGAAGTGCTGCGGTAGAGTGAGGTATTCGGTTCGGGGGCGTGGAGGAGGGAGTGGTCTTCTTTCCTGTTTGGGTGAATCAGAAACTGCAGAGAGCAGTAGATGATTGAACTAAATATTACAGAGCGTGTACAGGTTAGCTAAATGGGTAGGAAGGAGCAAGGCTTTCTGAGCCGAAAGAGTAGTGGGTGCCAAGAAACTGGAGGGTGAAACAGCACAAGGTGTCTTCCAGGATTCGATACAGGAAAGAGCCACGCCTGGGCTGAGCCGCCGCCATGTCTCAGATGGGTTGTTAGGCAGCCTCCTTGCTGGACTGCCTGCTTCTGCCTTGCTGAATGGTCCACTTAAAACCAAATCTGACCACACCTCTTCTCTACTAAGAACTCTCCCCGGAGAGTAAAAGCCAAAATCCCTGCAGGGGCCTTAAGCTTTACAAGATTTCTGCCTGACACCACTCTGTCCTCGCCGCCCCCTTTCTCACTTCTCCTGCCACTCTGTTCCTTGGTCATTCCAGTTCAGTCACATGGGCCTCCCCGCTTCTGATTCCTAGAATAAGCTGGGCATGTTTTCACCTCTGAGCCTTTGCCTTTGTGTTCCCTTCATCTGGAGTGCTCTTCCCCCAGACAGACACAAGGCTCGCTCCCTGAATTTCGTCAGGTGTCAGCTCAAATGTTGCCTTCCCTGACCCCCCTGTATCAAAAGCCATCCTCGTCCCTCTCACCCCAGGACTCCCATCCCCTCTTTCTTGCTTCATTTTTCTCCATGGCACACCACCTGTTTCTTTTTGTGCTTGCCTGTTTAGTATTTGTCTCTCCTACTAGAATGTAAACTCCGTAAGGGCAGGAACTGTGTCTTTGTCATCGCTATTGTTTTCCCAGCATTTAGAACAAAGTGTAACACACGATAGCTGCTCAGTAAATATTTGATGGCAAGAACTGAAGCTGAGTAGATGAGGTATGCAAGGGGCATGACTTTCATACAAAGGTGTTTGGACTTGAGACTGTAGGCATTGGAAAGTCTAGGATTTTAAGAAGAGAATTAATTAACTATCTGATTTAGATTTTATTGTAGAAAGATCATTCTGGCAGCTGCTTGGAAAATTGGTTAGGTTGAGGTTAAGTTAGAAAGGGGAACTAGTAAAGATTCGTGGGCCGGCCTGAGTGAGGGTTGGGGAGAGCAGCGATTCTCATGTTTCTTTCCATCTCCCATAGTGTGTAACATGGACCCTCACATGTAGCCTTTCAATTAATATATGTATTTATTAGAACTATAGTAACTCATTTTCTGTGGTAAATATTTATGAATGATTATATTGTGGTAAGCTTTCTGCAGAGTTCCTAAAGCTATTGGAAGAAAGGATCCTGTCTTTTTCACAGACTTACTCCTTCAGAAACAGATACTCATCTACCTGGTTAGTTCAATTGATTAAGCATTTTCTAAAGATCAGCTGTTATGTGCTTATCGTTTGGTGAGGAAGCTATGATGAAGAAGTCTATGATTCAGCCCCCAATCTGCTCAGGGGTTTCGCCTGTGAAATGAATAGAGGAAATAGACACCATCATGCAACTGTGGTTGCAGAGAAAATGCAGTTTTATTCTGGGAAGAGTATAGGGGAAAATTTTGTCTGTTACTACATATATATATCGTATGAATTACTCATTTTAAAGAAGTGGACTATAATAGAACATCCATTGCAAAATCTATAAAGAATAATTAAATATTTTATGATTCAGGAGCCACTACCAAATCTTGCTAATGTTTTATTCTGAACCTAAGTTCTGGCTGTTTTCAAGGGTATTCCTATTTAACATATAGAAGATGCAAACTTAGTTGTCCATGAAGACAAAATACAGAGTAAATTAGTTTAAATTGTAATGAAAAGTTTGGTTGAGAAAAAGAATAGTCACCCATGCAGTGTATAAATCACTAACAACGTTGAAGAGAACAGACAACCAACCCTTCATTGTATGTAAGGGCCTTCCATTTCCAGGGAAGCAGGTAGCTGACCCAGAGTCTCTCTTGGGATCTCTTGTTGCCGATAGAAGCCATGATTCGTGTATATTTGAGGTTCTCAGTACTGCTGTGAGGAGAAATGGGAGAAAGAGCTTTTAGGAGGTTGGAGATATTACGACTATTACAGAGTTTGGTCATTTGTAACCTAGTAGACTATTGGTTTGAATGACTTTGTTCTGAAATATTTATTTTTCTGTTTAAATATTCATTGCTTTGGGATGGCAGAACTCTGCCTCAGGGGAGAGGCCCGGCTGACTGTTCTCTGAGTAATTTGAAAGAGGGGGTGTGTGTGTGTGTCGGATTTGGTGGCAAGTCTGCAGTATTCTTATTGACAAGGCCTGTACCCATCCGTAGACCTGCATGTCCCAGATCTGTAATTATTTTTATTCTAAGCAGGCAGGTAAAGTATACTGTATCTTGTTTTATTCTTATTTCTGATCTGTTTGCAAGAGCTCCAGATTGCACTCAGTCCCTCCTGCACTCTGTCACCCCTTCCTGGGCACACTCGCTCTTCAGGTCCTAGTCTTTAGGTCATACCCACTCTAAAAGAAGGACCCATGGTTAGGCATGCATTTCACTAGGTTTGCATTTTTTAAAAACTGGTGTTTATTCTCTTATTTATGAGTTCCATGGAAGAAGGTAATTCTCTGCAATCAGGTAATTTACACTGTTATCTTCCTTTCATAACCTTCTCCCTCCCTAATCTCTGTCCTCCTTCTAGAGGTGTGAATGCTTCAGGGTATTTTCTAGAGGCACCTGTGCCACCATAATTCTTTACCGTTCTGCCCAGCCAAGGCCTCCAAAGCAGTGCTTCTCAGTGCTTTAGCCAAACCACCTAACCCTGGAGCGCCAGGGCCCCCCTCCAGCGCACTGAATCCTCATCTGGGGACAGGATCTTGGCTTTTTGAAAAATATGTTCCCAGAGCGATTGTTATGCACAATAAAGTATGGGAATCTCTGCTGTCAAGGAACCAGGTAAAAGATGAGTGTGGGTGTGGGGCCTGAGTGTCGTGGACGTGTGTCCATGCCGCGTGGCCTTAGTGATCATACTGCCGAGACTGCAGCAGGAAGAGATGTGTCCTGAGCTCCTTCCTTGAAATCAGACAATACTTCCCCTTAAATTTAGTATTTCAGTTGGTGATTGGCTTTTTGTTACTATAATCATTAAATCTGTTTTTGTGAGCCTCCTTGGGATCCAGCCATCTGCTAAGTTACAGACGACTGAGTGAAAACTGAACTGTTGGAGTTCAACCTGAACATACATATGGAGACTACATGGAAACTTCATGTATAGGTTTTTCCTCCCAATTTCTAATTTACCTACAGATTGTCTGACACCTTATGGCTCTGGGTATAATTTATATTCACTGTATAAGAGCAAATACGTTACTTTTATCTCACTTTTATCTTACTTACTTTTGTTAAATTTAAGTATGCAGGTAAACTGAGACTCTAGAATGAATTTTACTTTGTGCCTAGTGAGTGGGCACTGTTTTGTCTTTGTACATGCTTATCCATCCATTTTATTACCCTGGGTTTTCTTCTTGGTCTATCATTCTTCTGCAGCATTTAAAAAAATTATTTTAATTGATTCTAGATTATCTTAAATCCAGTGTTCTGTCTTTATCTTGCTGTGATAGCAGTTATATAGCTCTTTTTTCCCTTTGATCACAGACGTCTGGACAGAAGTCACTGCTTTTAGTACAAGAGCTGAGAAGAATGATAGACGTTTGCTTAGGAACCTGCAACTGAGAGCTTTTTGTAAAAACTCTTCTTTACAAAGGCAGGTAGAGTTTGAAATCTGAGCCTATCTAAGCAAATCCTGGGTGATAAAAATGATATAATTTGTAAAATACTTAAAGACAACAATACTTTCTTTCTAATACAAACCTAGAGAATTAATTTCCGTTTATCTACAGCATTAGGAAACGATTAGTGACGTTGGCAGTGGTGATGATCCAGTGAGAGGACGCTCTTCCTCAATAACAAAGTGATGCTTTTATGATGGTGTGAATAAAAGTAATATTGATCTGTTTCTATCAGTGATCCATTCTGATCGTAGATGTAATGTGGGAATTGGGAAACTTTTCTCTCAGGATTTGCAGTCTGTTGATTAGAAGCAGCACATTTGCAGATTAGGTATATAAGTGGGAATCAAGATTAGCAAACTGACGAATTAGAATGACGTTGAAAAATAAATAGGGAGGTTGGCTCCATGGCCTAGTGGTTAAGTTCTGCACATTCTGCTCTGGTGGCCTAGATTCGGTTCACGGGTGTGAACCTACACCACTTGTTGGTGGCCATGGTGTGGTGGTGACCCACGTACGAAGTAGCAGAAGACTGGCACAGATGTTAGCTCAGGGCGAATCTTCCTCAGCAGAAAAAAAAAGAAAGAAAGAAGGAAAAATAAATGGGAAGATATAAACAAACAAAAATACCCTTCTATCTCTAAGATTACATAAACTTGAATTATCCTAGAAAAATTAAGATAGTTATAATTTGGGCCGTTCTTTGTATGTTCTCCTATAGTACTTTGTGCTTAGCTTTGTTCGTAGCACAAATAACATTGATGTAATTATTAGTTTACATGCCTTTCTCACCATTTAAATTTGGTCCTGCAAAAGCAAAATCTTATTTTTGCCCTTGTGCCTCCCCTTCCTCCCCATTAAAGACTAGAATGTTGTCGATGCTTAAATGTCAGTAAATAATTGATTCAAATAATAGAATAATTCGGTAGGCAAGAGAATATGCTTAAGAAACAATAACAAAACAGACTCATTTACTCCAAGCAGTATGACTTGTAAATAATGAGAAAACTTTTCTTTAAAGTGTTGTAAGTGTGAGTGGGGTCATAGGTCCTGAATACTTCACAACTGTAAGTCTTAAAAAGTTATTTTGTTTTGCCTTTTTCCCTATAACTGATTAGTTGCCAAATTCTTTCAATTCCACCACAAAACGTCTCTACATTGCGTTTCCTTTGCCCCACTATACTTGTTTAGGCCCCCATGTCTTCTCCAGTATGTTGCAAAAACCTCTTCTTTCTGCCTCCTGATCCTCCCCCCTCTAATATATCCCACATACTGTTAATATCACGTAAGCTAGGATTCGGTTATTCCCTTTTTCATGGTTCTTCGTTACCAAGAAATAGTAGTTAAAATCGTCAATATCTAACTGATTTGGATATCGGGACACTGAATACATAGAGCAAAATATAAAGGATAAGGGAGAGCTTCCAGATGAGTCTAGTTGACTGGAAAGAGGGTTAACTCAATAATCAGCAGAAATGAGAAAAGAAGGTAATAAATTCACTTTGTGGACATACAGAGTTTGTAATGTTGTTGGGGCGCTGAGCTGGAAGGATCCAGTCTGAGTTGGAGATGAGCTCCTGGAAGAACTGGATCAAGGACAGAAACCTGATCAACTAGGATGCCTGGCACCGAGTTAATGAGTTTCACCTGCTCTCGTTTAACCCTCGCCACACCCTGTGAAGGAAGCAGTGCATTTTGCAGGTGAAGAAGCAGGCTAGGAAGGGCTGAGCGGTCCCTCCATGTGTGGTGAGAGGCAGAGTTGGGGTTTAAACTCAGGCCTGTCTTGCAGGCCCCTGCTCTTCTTTTTGCTCTACCTCCTGTGAAAGCTTGGGAGAAAGGACAGGATTGGACCTAAAAATATTTGGAAGTCACCCATAGGTAGGTCATGGACGACGCTCTGAGGTTGCTGTGGGTGACGGAATAGACTGGTAGAAGGGTTGAGACGTGGTCCTTGGGTTAGACGTTTTTCCTGTTTGCTGGGAACTATTTGCTGTGATAGTATATTTGAATTTAGAATTAAAACATCCAGCACATTTCACATTGTGCACGGAAAGACTGTATATGATAGTGTGTGACCTCTGGTGCTGCATATGATTTAAAGGAGAAAGACATCATTCTTAGCTCCTTTGTTTGCAGGATTAAAGGAAGTCACGTACCTAAAGCACAAGCACATAAATGTTGGTTCTTTTCTTGCCTAATGGTGTTCCAGCAGTTCTTTCTGCCCACCCCAACTCTCTGCTCCAATGTGCTATCAACCCAGGGTAACATTTGTTTCATCGTTTATTGTCCCTCGTTACACTCTCTACTCTAGCCAAACACAGCAGTTTGCTGTAGTGTGCGTACATGCAACTTTCCATCTTAATCTTCCTAATTTAATAAATACTTATTTAACACTTAATATTTATTGGGCACCGTATAGAAGTCTATAATGTACAAAACAGTCCCCACTCATCATAATGAAACTTTTAATAGAGATAAAACACATATCTAGATATGTTAAGTGTAAGGCTTTTAATTGAAATGTCTTCTACATATTAGTAGTGGAAGCTAAGTGCTATGAATACAGGAGAGGAAGGAATTACTTCTAACTGGAATTGGGGAATGCAAACGCTTGCTCAAAGTCTGCTATATTAAACACTGTACCAGGCCCTTTCATTCTTTATCTCATTTCAGCTCACAATAGAGAGCCATTATGTCCATTGTATAGTTGACAAAACTGAGGCTTAGTTTCCTGTCCAGATTCACACAACTAATAGCTCACTGAGTCGGGATGCAATCCAAGGTTTATTTGGTTCTAAAGCTTAATCTCCTTCCTTTACACCACGGATCAGCAAACTATGGCCTACACCCGAATCTGGCCCACTGCCTGTTTTTGTAAGGCCCACAAACTAAGAAGGACTTTTACCTTTTTAAATGCTTAGAAAAATCAGAAGAAGAAGAATATTTTGAGATGTGAAAATTATATGAAGTTTATATTGCAGTGCACCTGAATAAAATTGTACTGAACATAGCCACATTCATGTATTTACATATTATCTGTGGCTCCTTTCATGTTACAACAGCAGAGTCGAGTAGTTGTATCAGAACCTGCAAGGCCTAAATATTACTGTCTGGCCCTTTATAGAAAAAGTGTGCTGACCCCTGCTTTTTGCCGTACTTCCTTTCTAGAAATAGCTCCATGGAGAAGGGATTATTTGAGTTGATCCTTTATGGCCAGCCAAATTTCATTATACATGAGTATTCCTGATAGAGGTACGGCATGGGGAAAGGCACTGACCCCTGCTGTAGCAGTCTGGCTGTGACTTGGGAAAGCGCCATATTTGGGGAATACTGAATGGTCTAGATTCACTGCAACACAGAGTTATAGTCAGGAGTTGTGTATGATATGACTGGGGAAGAAATGGTGGAAGAACCCACTGTAGATGCCGCTTGGAGTAGTGACTAAGAACACCAGCTTTAGAATTGGCTTGGATTTGAATTTGAGTCTCCTATGCCAGTTATTAGCCGAGTGGTTTTTGATAAGATACTTTAACTTTTTATTTTTTTTATTAAAGATTGGCACCTAACAACTGTTGCCAATCTTCTTTTTTTTTTCCTGCTTTTTCTCCCCAAATCCCCCCAGTACGTAGTTGTATATTTTAGTTGTGGGTCCTTCTAGCTGCGGCATGTGGGATGCCGCCTCAGTGTGGCCCAAGGAGTGGTGCCATGCATGTCCGCGTCCAGGATCCGAACAGGCGAAACCCTGGGCCGCTGAAGGGGAGCGCGAGAACTTAACCACTCAGCCACGGGGCCGGCCCCAATACTTAACCTTTTTAAATGGCAGTTTCCCTATTTGTAAAAGGAGAATAATGGGAATACCTACTTTATGCGGTTGTGAGAATTTAATGAGTTAGTATATATAAAGTACATAGTGTATTACCAGATGCATAATAAATATTCATTAAGTGTAGGCTGCCAATACAGGTGAGGGAGGGTCAGGAGGAGTTTAGAATGTACTTAATGGGTGATGGTGAACCTTTATGTTGCTCTAAACTGTATTGGAGTTTTCCTGTGTTTACGGTAGTCTCCCTAATGTGATTGTAAATTCCTGAGAGGCAGATTCTGACTTTTGTTGTGATGTCTTCACTGCCTATGACAGTTGTGGACCCATAGTAGGTTTTAGTGCATGTCTTAGAATTGAAATAGAATCTCAAATATCTCTCGCCATTACCTTTTCAGCTGGTTGATCATTCTAGAAACTTCTTTAGTGGATTTTTCTTACTTGCTAGCTGATTTCTATATACCGCTATAGTTTTGTATATCTGTGCTTTGTTTTCTTAAATATTGTCCCCAAAAATATGGTCTTTAGGGTTTTTTTAATTTCACGTAACATCCGTTATAGTGACATCTAGTGGGATTTTAATATTTGCTAATTTGTGGAAGCTTGACCCTACGATCTACCTGGTGATTGTAGTGGTTGAGAACGTTCATCTTTAATTATTGGGAGTTAAGGGTTTTAGTCACTTCATATATGTTATCTTACCAATTCTTCACAACAATACAATGGCATTAACACTGCTGTGAAATAGAATAGATGAAGAACCTCAAGCACGGAGAAGGTAGGTGGTATTAAAGTATATTTAGGTTTCTACGGTCATAGTAAGTGGCAAAGCCGAGATTCAGATTATGCTCTAACCATACGTTCCAGCCTGTCTTTGGGAAAATATGAAATTGATTGGGTCTCAGATGGATTTGATGATATTTTAGGTCGTATCTAAGTAGTGGAATAAACAAATTTGTGTTGGAGAATAATACATTTAAGAAGTTGTTGCCAGTCTTTATAACTCATACATTGCTTTCCTGTGTGGGTATCAGCTTGAGCTTTAATCAAAGACTGGAAATTGTTGACTCACAGGGGCTGCATTCTATGGGAAATAGACTGGTATTTTTTGTCCTCTTAATATTTAATTTCTCTTTTAAACTTTTGTGTAGGTAATAGAATGGTGATGAGATGACAGGGTATTGGTTTGTTGAATAATTATTGAAATGTCAAATAATGCTACAGCTCAGATTTGTCTGTTTCATGTAGCTCTCTTCAGGGTTTTTTTTAAAGATTGGCACCCGAGCTAACATCTGCTGCCAATCTTTTTTCTTCCTCTTCTCCCCAAAGCTCCTCAGTACATAGTTGTATATTCTAGTCATAGGTCCTTCTGATTGTGCTGTGTGGGACGCTGCCTCAGCATGGCCTGATGAGCGGTGCCATGTCCACGTCCAGAATCCAAACCGGCGAAACCCTGGGCCGCCGAAGCGGAACGGGTAAATTTAACCACTCGGCCACGGGGCCGGCCCCAGGGTTGGTTTTTTTTTTTTTCAATTTTTCAAAAATAGCTTTAGAAAAGCAGCTTTCTTATTCATTTGTGTTGTCTTAGTTTTTAAACCAGGGGGTTAGAAATATGGGCTGCTGTTTTGGAAATTCAGAAGGTCTGACTTTTCGATATAGTTATAAATTGTATTGCTGATCGGAAGACAGTTAACCGAAGACTTGCTGCGTGTGTAACTTCCTGTAGTGAGTTCATGGGGACAGGAGAAGGATTGGATGAAACGTGCTCTTTCTGTCCTTACAGTTTGCTTTCTACAGGGTGGGGACACCCTTCATCTTAGATGTTCTGCTTTATTATTCTGCTGATGCAAAATCCTTAAGTGAGAGTAAGACTGGCTGTGCCCGCATAGTTCCAAGAGCTGAGCAAAACCTCCTGCCCTCATGAAGCTTGCGTTCTAGTAGAGGAGACAGAATAAATGAAGACAGCATCGTTATTGCTCTTAGGGGATAGGGAGAAATAGGAGTTGACATTATAAACAGAGTGGTCAGGATAAGCTGACACTCGAGCAAAAAGACACAAGCGAGGTGTACAGGGCAGCAGACGTTGGGATAACTTCCTGGCACGCAGGAAGAGTGAAGTCTAGTCCTGCTTTCAGAGAACTTTCATTTTAATGGGATACACTGATAAGAACTAAAAGGTGACTATACTTTATTTTTCCTCTCATCTTTCATGTAAAGTCATAATTTATGTTCTAGGGAAGAGAGAGTTATAGTTAAATCTTTATTATATTCTTGTTAGGTGAGGTGGAAACTTTATTTGCATAGAACTCTTTATTGTCTGTTAATCTCATGGAAGAGAAAGCTGATAGACTGTGAAATTAGGGAAAAGAGAAATCGTGTCTAATCTTGTGGACAGGAAGAAAAGTTAATTCATATTCTTAGATGAGTTATACTTAAGCCGCTTAGTATAAGGTATTAGAAACAAAACAGTTTCATACAAACTAGAGGTAAGTTCTTCCCTAGAAATAGTCATGCAAACTGTTATCTCATAGTTTGTCTGGGGGCCATCGCACTTCTCTTCTGAAGTTATAACCCTGGACTGTGGCCTGGAAATATAATAGAAATCTGAAACCATTTAACATTTTAAATAACAATAAGGTATACTTGGGGAAATTTTCAGATATTGCAGAGTATGAGATAAAATGTGAAAGCACTCCTATCCCAATTTTATTCCCTTAGTATGTAAATGCAGTGGTTGTTTTTCTTTAACAAAAATAAAAAACTTTCCTATAAGTAACAAAATAATATACTAAGAATTTCTTCTTGATCTCCTAACAGAGGTTCTCCTTTCTCTTCTCTTTGGGAAGCAGTTCAGCCTCTGCCTGTGTTGTATTTCTTTGAAACACATAGTGCCAGGGCTACAGTGGATCCTATAAAATGTTTTTACCCTTCTTCTCCCATCTCCCACTGCTAATTGATGTGTTTATTCAGTTGACTGAGCCAGCTTCGTCAAGATTACCCCTGTGGGAGAGTTAATATTGTATACTTGTGTGCCAGAGTATCGTTCCCAGCAGGGCTGAGTGGAGGCCAGAGGCTGGAGTAAGAGATGAGTTTGAGAGGAGCAAAGTCAAAGCATTAGAAGTCCCCTTTGCCATGTTAATCGTAACTGAGAAACAGTATCGTTTAGCCTTTACCGATTTTTCGTGGACCCTCCCTGTGTCCTCTAAGATTATCTTTATGCCTGGAGCTGGAGTGTGGAACTATGAAGACCTTTGGTGCCTTTATTCTCGTTCATTCACCAATCCACCTGAATTTGAATTTTCTCTTTCACATCTCTCTTCAGGCCAGTAAATTCTAGGAGGGCTTCTGAAGCGGCATGCTTCATGCAGGTAGGTAGGTAGGTAGACAGGTAGGTTGATTTGAAGGAGAAGGGAGAGAATTACTTTATTTCCCTCTTAGGATGCCCAGAATAGCTAAGGAGAAATTTTGGGATACTTCAACCTAGAGATAATGAAGAGGACCTGTATACTGATGGATGACAAAGATAGTCTTTTTCCCTGAGAAATTATGGGTAAAAATGTGAGGTTTTCATGGCATAATTTCTAGGAACCAAACAAAGGCAAGATTTTTATGTAAAAAGTCCTTAGTACCATGTAGAAAAAGATTCTCGGACACTGGAGACAGCTGAATTCTGATGCTGTATAACCTGAAAGACAGTTATGAATTTTTGTTTCTAGATAACGTCACTACCGTTTTCTTGAGAATAGCACAATAATTCAATGTTTCAGCATATTGACTTTCCCTTATTGATTACATTGTTTGTCATTCTCTTATATTTAAAAAATATGTTGGGGCTGGCCCAGTGGCATGAGTGGTTAAGTTCGCACACTCCACTTCGGCCTCCCGGGGTTCGCCAGTTCGGATCCTGGGTATGGACCTCTCTGCACCACTTATCAAGCCATGCTGTGGCAGGCGTCCCACATATAAAATAGAGGAAGTTGGGCACAGATGTTAGCTCAGGCCAATCTTCCTCAGTAAAAAGAAGAGGGTTGGTGGCATATGTTAGCTGAGGGCTAATCTTCCTCAAAATAATACATAAAAATAAAAAATATTTTGCAGGCTTTATTAACAGAAGTAATACATGCTTATTATTGGGAGCACCAGAAACTTTTGGAGATTTTGGCTAGACATGTTTACTATTTTGATTGTGGTGATGAGTTCATGAGTGTACATGTATATATGTCAAAACTTCCCAAATTCTATGCTGTAAATACATGCAGTTATTGTATGTCAGTTATACCTAAATTAAATTTTTTTAATTTTTTGTTGATTTGATGACAAAAAAATAGACTTACTTTGTTGTAGGTATTTCCATTTGCTAGTGAGGCTGAGCATTTTTGTATCAGCCATTAGTATTTCATCTTCTGTGAATTGTTCAGATACATTTTGCCTCTTTTTCTGTTGTGTGGGTTTCTTATTAATCTGTATGACTTACTCTTGCATTAGTGATGATAACCCAGTGTGTCTGTCTTACTTGTGTCAAATATTTTCCCCCAGTTGGTTTTTCTTTTGACTGTTGGAGTCCATTTCTCTCCCTTTCTCTTCCCTTCCCTCCTATCCTTCCTCCCTTCTTTCCTTTCTAACTTACATAGCCAAATCTGTCTTTTATTTTTTCCTTTCTGGTTTTTAGGTTTCCTGTCTTACTGAAGAATCCCACACACCCCAGTTGTACTCCCAAGTTTTCTTGTATTTTTATAGTTGTAGTTGTTATGTTAGATTTTGTTCCTTCTGGAATTTTTTGGCTATGGACACGAGCCAAGGGGCTCATTTTATTTTCTTTCTAGCAGGTAGCCAACTTTTACAAATACCATATGATAAATGAACAGTTTTCACTCGCTGAATTGAAATGCCACCTTTATCTTCAATTGTTTCCGTATAAATTTGAATCTGTTTTATGATTATCAATATTCCATTAATCGCTTTGTATATTCTTACTGATTAATCACAGCAGTTTATGGCAAGTTTTAATATATGATAGAATATGCCCCACTTCATAGTTTTTCCTTTTCCAAACTTTTTTGGGTTTTTCATATGCAAATTAGAAACGTTTTTAGTCCTCTGTCCTTCCTCAGACACCATTTGTTTCTGTTTGGAAATGACATTAGGTATACATTTTACTTTAGGAAGGGTTAGCGTTTTTATATTAAGTATTCCTCCAGAAACCAAATGTATCTTTCTATCTATTCAAGTCTTGTTCTATTTTATGTATTGTATATTTTATATTACAATGAAAATTTTGTTACTTTTTGGAATAACTGGTTATTGCTAGTTTTGAAAGTTATTATGTATAAATCTGAGAAGTTTTTATTGTTAGGTCTACTAGTTTATAGTTCATTCTCTTGGCTTCTCTAAGTATATAGCTATATTTGTAAGGGTAACTTATCTTTTTTTATTACTTTTGTCTCCATTTTGTTTTTGTTGTTTTGTTGTATGTAGAAGGAATAATAGTAGTGGGTACAATTATCTCCTGATTTTTAATAATAGTGATAAATACTTCACAGTTTAATATGTTGTTGATGATTTTTTTGTCTTATTTTTCTTTTGTTATAATTAGCATATAATAACATACTTACCACTTGTTCAGTTTAGTGAACTTTAATGATTTGATATCACCGATAATAAGATATATAACATTTCCATCATCCTAGAATGTTCTGTAGTACCAAATTTCCGTGAATGCTACCCCCACCCAAAGAAGACAGAGCTGCTTTCTCACTTCTGTTACCATAGATTAGTTTCTTCTTGTATTTCATATGAATGGAATTATACAGTGTGTATTTTTGTGTGTCTGGCTTCTTTTATCCAATACAATATAACGACTCATCAGTGTTGTTGCAAATTAGTTCATTTTTGTTTGTTGGTTTTTGCTGTGTAGCACTCCATTTTGTGAATAGACCACAATTTGTTTATCCATTGATTTCAGTACAGTCATTTTCAGTTGGGGCTATTGTGAATAAGGCTTCCATGAACTTTCTTGAACAAGAGAATTTTGTATGCTCACCTTAAAAGTAATTATGTAATAAGACTTTAAAATCACCTTTCTCCTTATTTTCTCTGTCTCACTATTTGTTTTAGGGTAACCAGGAGCCAACAACAACTCCTGACGCAATGGTTCAGCCTTTTACTACCATCCCGTTTCCACCACCTCCACAGAATGGAATTCCCACAGAATATGGAGTGCCACACACTCAGGACTATGCCGGCCAGACCAGTGAGCATAACCTGACGCTCTACGGAAGTACGCAGGCCCACGGGGAGCAGAGCAGCAGCTCACCCAGCGCGCAAAATGGCTCTCTCACGGTATGTGATTGTGAGCTGGAAAATGGCAGGAGGCATGCCATCATGTTGAAATCTTCACCTTAATCATCATACCAGAAAGCCTTTTGAATTAACTTAGCATTTACGTTACACTACATAGCATCTATGTAATTTCAGTTCTACTCCAAGCTTGTAATTAGAAGATAAAGATTGAGAGTTAAAACTCAACAGTCCCTGCCCAGGAGCTTTCAGTCTAGAGATGGGACAGACGCTCTAACAAGATAAGTGCAATGACGAGAGCAAACTTAGAGGGGTGCTACTCTTTTCAGCTTCACCAGTAACCTTCATTTTGCAAAATCGCACGGTCCCTTCTCTGTTCTTATCGTACACTGTCTCTCTACACATTGCCTCCTCTCTCCTCCTTGAAATACTTGAATCTCTTGTCTTTCGAGACACTCCCTATTTTCCTCCAAAGCACTGGAAGTTCTTTCTTAGTCTCTTTTGCTGGTTCTTCTTTCTCTGTTCAACTTTTTAAATATTGCAACACTCCAGGCCTGGGTCCTAGGACCCCTTGTCCTCTTCTTTTATATCCTCTCTATATACAGTTGTAGTACCAAATTCACCTAGTTGCTCAAGCAAAATCTATGAGTCATTTTTTCCTTCTTTCTTTCCTGAACTCCACATCCAATCCGTTAGCAAGTCTTGGCAACCATAACTCTAAAACCTTTTCTCACTTCAGTTTCTTCTCATCTTAATACTATAGCTGGATAGTGCACATGATTAAGAGCTCAGTTCTTCTGCCAGATTTCTTGGGTTTGAGTCTCACTGTGGTTCCTACTTGGACCGCTTATTTAATCTCTTTCTGCCTTGGCTTGCTCAAAAAATGAAGACAATAGTACCTACCTTAAGTGGCTATTAGGAGAGTTAAGAGTTTAATTCATGTAAGGTGTTTATCATCATGTTACCACTGTGGTCCACACTTCATCACTTATTTCCTATGTTACTGCTGCCTAATTTGTCCATTCTCCATATAGTTTTATAGCCAAGATACTTTTTGTGGGGTTTTTTAATGCAAATAATGCTATTTTCCTGCTTAACTCTAGTGATTCCCTAATGTACTTAGAATAAATTCCAAACTCTGTGCTGGCTTTATTACTCCCTGGCCCCAGCCTATCTCTTTGACCTGGCCTCTTACTACTAACTTGCTAAAGTAAAGGAAATGTCCTAAATTACCAGTAGGTATGTATCACGTATATATTATACAGGAAATCATATTCTCTGTGGGATTGTATGGAATATTTCCAAAGATAAAAGTGTTCTATACTCTGCATAGAAAGATCTCTCTCTAGTTTTTAGATTTCTTTTTGCCTTTCCTGTATCAGATTATCAGGAGAGCTTTATTCAGCCTTTAAGACACTTGATAAGATTTGCTTCCCAATAAAGAGCTTTATAGTGGAAGCTTTCGTTGAATAAGGATGGGTTTAACTGCAAATACTTTCCATTTTCTTTTATTAGATATTAGACCACCAAGAAATCAATTCTTTCTTTGAAAACATGCTGTTTTTCCAGTGTTGATCAGATATATATAAGCACATAATTTCATATTTTCATAAGTAATGGGCACAATTTATTGGAAAAGTCTAGGCATGATGGTAGCAAATGAGGCATTCCATAGCATTGTTTTAGAATCATGAATATACAAGCTGCTCTGTTAGCTGTGTTTCCAAATCACTTTCAAATAGTTACGAACTCACAGACTTCCAGAAGAACTGTGAAAAGGACAAAGAAGGAATAAAATAGAAATCCAAAGCTTTATCAAGATATTTTAATTCCTAAATCTATTTCTTTACTAGTTGTCAGTCTGGTTTTCTTTTAAAGGTCGGCCCTGAGCTAACATCTGTTGCCAGTCTTTATTTTTCATTTTTCTTCTTCTCCTCCAGCCCCTCAGTACATAGGTGTCTATTCTAGTTGTAGTTCCTTCCAGTTATGCTGTGTGGGACGCTCCTCAGCGTGGCGTGAGGAGCAGTGATAAGTCTGTGCCAGGATCCCAACTGGCAAACCCTTGGGCCACTGAAACAGGGCACATGAACTTAACCACTCAGCCATGCGTCCCACCCCTCAGTCTTTCCTTTTTTCTCTTTCTATTTCTATTTTATATTTCTCATTAAATCAATTTTGGTAATTTTTGTCTTTCTGGGAATCTTTCTATTTCATCTCAATTGTTTATGTTACTGATATGAAGTTATCCTTCATCACCCATGTGATCGTTGTAATTTCTGTAGCATCTGCAGCGATAGCCCTCCTTCAGTCTGGATTTTGGAGATTCTGTCTTCTCTCTCTTTTCCTTGGTCAGTCTAGCTAAAGTTTATTAATTTTGCACATCTTTCCAGAAGAAATCAGCTTTTGATTTCATTGTTTTTTTTTTTTTTTGAGGAAGATTAGCCCTCAGCTAACTACTGCCAGTCCTCCTCTTTTTGCTGAGGAAGCCTGACCCTGAGCTAACATCCGTGCCCATCTTCCTCTACTTCATATGTGGGACGCCTACCACAGCATGGCTGCCAAGTGGTGCCATGTCCACACCCAGGATCCAAACCAGCGAACCCCGGGCCGCTGAAGCGGAGCGTGCGAACTTAACCGCTGCGCCACCGGGCCGGCCCCTCATTGGTTTTTTTAATCTATTATTTTTCTGTTTCTGTTTCATTGATTTCCATTCTGAACTTTATTATTTCTTTCCTTCTACTAGCTTTGGGTTTGATTTGGTCTTATTTTCCTAGCTTCTTGAGTTGTAACCTTAGATCATCAATTTTAGACTTCTTTCCTTTCTTATATGTGTTTAAAGCTATATATTTCCCTTTAAGTTTCTTTTTAGCTGCATCCCATAAAATGTGATATGTTGTTGTGTTACATTTTCATTCAGTTCAAGGTATTTTAAAAATTTTCTTATGATTTCTTCTTTGATCCTGGGTTACATAGAAGTGTTGTTTAATTTCCAAATGTTTGAGGATTTCCCAAGTTTCATTCTTTTTTTGATTATAATTTAATCCCATTGTGGTCAAAGAACATAGTTTGTATGATTTCAGTCTTTTTAAATTTATTGAGACTTGTTTCATGGCTTAGTAGATGGTCTGTCCAACAGAATGTTCCTAACCAATTGGCCCTTTTATCAATATGAAATTTTTTTTAGTCTCTATTAATATTTCTTCCCTTAAGTCTATTTTGTCTGATGTTAATATCACCACTTCAGCTCTCTTAGGATTACTATTTGCATGACATGTTTTCCCTTCATTTTATTTCAAACTCTTTGAGTCTAAGGTATGTCTCTTGTAAAAAAACATATAATTGGATCTTACTTTTTTATCCAGTCTGAAAATTGCTGCCTTTTTATCAGAGCATTTAGTCTGTTTACATTTAATGTACACACCTACCCTGGAGATATTGCAGGTTCAGTTCCAGACCACTTCAATAAAGCAAATGTTGCCATAAAGCAAGTCACAAGAATTTTTTGGTTTCCCAGTGCATATGAAAGTTATGTTTATGCTATACTATAGTCTATTAAGTGTGCAATAGAATAATGTATAAAAAAAACAATGTACATACCTTAATCTAAAAATATTTTATTGCTTAAAAGTGCTAACCATTTTCTGAGCCTTCAGCAAGTTGTAATCTTTTTGCTGGTGGAGGGTCTTTTAAAAAATGCAATATCTGCAAAGTGCACTAAAACAAGATATACCTGTAATTGTTAATATGGGTAGAGTTATGTCTACCATTTTACTGTTTGTTTTTATGTCTCATGTCTTTTATTGTTCCTCTGTTCCTTCTTTACTGATTTCTGTTTAGTTCTTACAGTACCTTTTAAATCCCTTTGTGATTTTTAAAATTATTTTTAAAAAATTTTGTATTTTTTTAGTTCTTGATCAAAGATTACGTCTTTGACTTATCACAACCTATTGATGGGGGTGTGTGTGTGTGTGTTATTCTGGTAAAATATAGCAGCTTTGGTCCAGTATAGCTCCATTCCTCACCGTCTTTTGTGCTATTATTGTCATATATATTATACTTATGTATATGTTAGAAATGCAACAATATAGTATTATAATTATTACTTTAAAGAATCTTACATTTTTGAAGATATTTACCATTTTCCATGATCTTCATATCTTCCTTATGGATTTGGGTTATTTTCCGATGTCATTTCCTTTCAGCCTGTAGGACATCCTTTAGTATTTTCTATACACTAGGTCTTTTGAAACAAATTTTCTGTTTTGGTTTATCTAGGAATGTCTTTCTTTCGCCTCCTTTTTCAAGGATAGTTTTGCTTGGTGGATGGTTTCTCCCCGACTCCCCAGCACTTTAACTCTGTCATCCCATTGCCCTCAGGCCTCTGGTGAGAGTCAGCTGTTAATCCTGTTGTTCCCTGTATGTGATGAGTTGTTTTTCTCTTGCTGCTTTACGATTTTTTGTTTACCTTTGGCTTTGAGCAGTTTGAGCAGTTGGACGCTGGTGTGTGTAGGGTGGATCTTTTTGTTTTTATCACACTTGGAGTCGATTGAGGTTTTTGGATCTGTAGATTGATGTTTTTCATCAAAGTTGGGGAGTTTTTGAGCATAATTTCTTCAAATATTTGTTCTTCCACTTCTCATCCTGCGACTTTCACTGCGGGTGTGTTTCGACAACTGATGTTCTTCCTCAGGTTCGGATTCTGTTTGTTTTTAAGCTGAATCTCAACAGAATCTAAAGTTCTATTCTTTTTTCTTCAATCTTTTTTCTCTCTGTTCTTTAGATCGGATAATTTCTCTTGATCTCTCTTTCAGTTCACTCAGTCTTTGTTCTGCCATATCAAATCAGCTGTTGAGCCCATTTAGTGAATTTTTTATTTCAGTTATTACACTTTTCAGCTCTAGAATTTTCATGTATGATTTGTTTCTTTATTGAGGTTCCTTACTTGTCATCATATTTCCTTTAATTCTTTGAATACATTTGTAATTGCTGCTTCGAAATCATCTGCTAGATCCAACATCCAGGCCCACTAAGATCTGTTTATAGTTACTGCTTGTTTTCTTGAGTATGAGGCAAACATTCCTGTTTCTTGGCGTGTCTTGTAATTTTTTAATAAATTAGACATTTTAGTAATATATTTTAGCAACTCTGAAGTGTTATTTGTTTTTTTTGAGAGATGCAGGTGTCTATATTTTTTTAAGTAATTTGCCTGGACTTAAACTGTGGAATGTGACTCTTGCGTGGTGTGCAACCACTGATGTTTCTGCTTAGTGTTTTTCACTCTCAGTTTTACTTTTTAGCCTGGCCAGGAGTCAGCCCTTTAAAGTCTCCATAGCTTAGTGGTCAGCCAATGTTTTGGGCAGAGGTTGTGCTTAAGCACTTCGAGCTTATAAAGCTTCTACTCTCTGTCAATCTGTTTGTGGGTTGGGAAATACATTCAGAGTTCAGCCAGTTGTCAAGTCTGCCTTGACTTTTTCTTTGTCTTGGGCCCTCTCATGTCTCCTCTCCTCGTGTGCAGTTTCACAGTCAGCCAGGGATGTGAGGAGAGCATATCTAACTCTTCTATGATTCTCTCATTTCCAGGATCTTCTCTTCAGATTTCTGGCTGGCCTTCCACTCCCTCCAGTCAGACCCAGCCTCAAGCTAGAACTTTGTTTCCCCCGTTAGGGTCTTACCCAGTTGCCACTTTTAGCTGACAAAGCTCTGGGTTTTCTGCTGCCTCCACCGCCCACTGCCCCACGTTGAGTCTGCCTCCTGGCTGCAAAGCTGCTGGTTTTCGTGGCCCCAGCCCTGTCCTGATCAAACTGAGTTCCCCAGCAGAGCTGAGACACAAGAGGAGGGTGGGATTAGCAGGTTGGAGTATCCCCAGGCAGTAAATTTGTAGACTCCTTACCCTAAAGCTCTAGCAATTTTTCAAGAAATTTCTCTATTGTCTGCCTTTGATTGATTTCCAAAACCCTGAAATGCCTGTTTGACGATTTCGTCCAGTTTTTTTAATGTCTTGTTTTGAGGAGAGGATTCACTGACCTGTTCATGCCATCAAAGCCAGAAGTCCTTTCCCTGAATCATTTCATGGTAGTTTGCAATTACTCACTGAACTTCTCACCGCTGCTTATTTCTCTTTCTCTTTTTTTACTTATTGCCCCTGTTTCCCATTGTTTCAGACTCGCAGATTGTGTTTCTAATGACAGTAGTAAGGGTGAGCCCTGCTTTGTAATATAAATATATATAGTTAAGACTTCTGTTCTTCATGCGTCTTAGAAACCGTTCACTAGATAATTTTGCATTATATTGACCAATTTGAGTTCCTAAAGAAATACTGAAATAAGATTAGGAATCCATGTGTATAGATTGTGAATTTATTGATGCTGAAGAGAAAATGGAAAATTCTTTGAGTTGTACCTACAAACAGAGATAGCACAGGTTCTCTAATTTTAGGAAGTTTCTGACAATAAAATGGGAAATTATTAGGAAGCTCTGGTTGAAGTTACTTCTTATATTCTTAAGTGTGAATTTTGAATGTGAATTCACTGCTCTTGGGCCATTTACCTTTGGAAGTTCTGTACGTCTGTGTGTTTCTCGGGTGGGGTGTATAGAGAGAGAGATTGAGCAGGACAGCAGGATATCATAAAGCCTACATTTGATAGCATTTTAGATGATTCTGTCAAACTTTTACTGTCTGTGTATATGTTTCTTAAAATGAGTCTGGTAATTCCTGTTGCCAATTAAATTCAAAAGGTAGATAGGAAGCGTTGTTATGTATAAATAAATTATATCTTTATTTGTATAGCACTTTTCAGTTTAAAAATCGATTCCACAAACAGTATTTGATTGTGATTCCTGAAATGGCCCTTCATGGCACATTAGGGTTTGTACACTTGGGCAATTCAAAGGCCGTCCTCTCCAGTCTCCCACTCTGACTCTTCATCTCCAGCTCCACGGAAGGAGATAGTGGCTATGCGCATTAATCCTCTTAGCAGGCACCTGTGCATCTTTTCCCACTCAGTCAAAGTGTCAGCTCCGCTGGGAAGCCTTGCTTGACTTTCTTAGACAAAGCTAAATCTCTGTATCCTTCATTTAGGCTCACGGAGACTCCTGAGCTGACCACTTTCTGTGGACCTTATGAGGCGTGAGTTTTTGGTTCACTTTTGCCTCCCTCACTAAACTGTAAGCTTTTAAAGAAAATGTTCTTTTTGTTCATCTCTGCATTCCCTGACTTTTTATAGTGGTTGACACTTAATAGTTACTCAGTAACTATTTCTTGGGGAAAAAATTAAAGAGGATAACAGGTGTGCCTTGGGAGGTCTGAGGAGAAAGAAGCTGAGGCTTCTTGGTGGAGATAGCATTGGTCTGGGCCTTGTGTTGAGGGATTCGAATTCAACCATGTATAGAAGGTGGTGGGAAGAATTAGGAAAGTCATTTCTCAAAGCAAAATTGGAGAGATGGGAAAGATCAAAGTGTCTTTGAGTTAAAGTGTGGGGTTCCATTTGGCTGAAGCTTTGGGTGTTTCATGGAGACCAGCGGGAAATAAGCTGGGAGAAAGGTCGCTTGAGTACAAATTGGGAAGAGTATTTGAATACCTGCCTGAGAAATGACTTTATTAAAGGTTTTTGAGCTAGGAGATGGCAGTGAGCAGACCTAAGCTTCAGAAGATTAATCTGTTGCATATACAAAATAAGTAGAGGGGCCGGCCCGGTGGTGTAGTGTAGTGCTGTGGCAGCCCAGGGTTCACGGGTTCAGGTCCCGGGCGGGGACCTACAGACCACTCATCAAGCCATGCTGTGGCGGCATCCCACATAGAAAATAGAGGAAGACTGGCACACGTGTTAGCTCAGCAACAATCTTCCTCACACACTCAAAATAAATAAGTAGAGAAGCAGGGAGCCTGGTTAGGAAAGAGTCTCGTGCTTAGAGTTGATGATGAGACTCTGGACTGGGAGTTGGAGTGGTTATATAGAAGAGGGAGGAAGTGAAGAGAGATGTTGAAGGTAAAATATTCAGGATTTGACAACTGATTGGATGAGTCAAATAAGGAGATCAGAATCAAAGATTGTGTCATCCTTATTGCAATAACTATATTTTGAATGAATCATTTTACCTCCCAAGTGTCAGTTTCCTCATCTATCAGATGAAGCTAATAATGCCTACCTGACAGGACTGTACTGAGAATAAATTAGAAATGCTTTGTAAATTACTTGTTTAAATAGTTTTTTAAGATGATTGCTTTTAACCATCTTTTAAAATCAGTTGTCCTGATAAGTGTCGTTTATTTGTACTTTTATTATTGTGAACTACAGCTGTATTTTAATATAGATCATGTTTATGTTGGATGGATAGTCCCATCTTGTTGATGGCGAGAACAAAAAGAAAGGGCTTCTCATACGAAAATGAGAAATAAGCAATAACATCTGAAACTTTTATTCCTAAAATGTATTTTAGAAATTGATTTTAACGTGGGGCCAGAAGTTTCTTGTGCTCTTAAGATGAGGCTTGTTTTGACAGTCAGTTGGTTCCGTACTGTGCATCAGCAAAAGAGATAGCAGTTAGGGGTCTCCCACCTGGGTCTTCAGAGGCTTGATTATCACTGAGCGTGCCTGCGGAGAAGAAAGGACCTCAGTTTCTGAATGCTTAGATATTGTACCAAATGCCAGCAGGCATAAATAACCAGAGTATTTGAAGTAGACAAGCTTTGGTGAATAATCTTCAGTTATGAGGTTTATATTTGTATATATATTCTGACCGCCTATTGGATTGTACTTTCCTTGAGGACAGGAACTGTTACTTGCCCTCTTCTTATTACTCCCATTGGTATATAATGGATGTTTAGTAAGGTTTTTGAATGAAAAAAAGAAGCTTATAAAGGTGGAGTAAGATGTTAGGCATGTCATTTGAAGCATTTGAACAGAGTTGTTGGTGCATCTATAGCAGAGATTTGAGGGAATAGCTCAGTGGCCTGCCTTTCTATATTAATCAGCTGTAGATTTTACAACTGTCCTCTTTGGTGGGCCTTCAAGTGTACCTCTAAATAAAGATAACTCAGACCCCATATTGTCCATAATCCTTAATTTCCTCTCTCTTTTGCACACCCTGTCTCTGGAGTTGAAGCCAGATTTTCTTGTGCTTCTCTACCATCAGAAGGTCAGTCTAACCATCCCCCCTTAGAATTACTCATTGACTCCCTTACTTGAAGGTGCCTTGTAGAGTGGTGACCCACTAAAACATAGCCAAGAAGTTATAGCCCTTAACAGTGGGTCCATTTGCCCATATGAGGACTTTTGGAACATCATGGTTAAGATGGAGCCCAAATCCTGCTGTCATGTTCTGTGTTATTGGGCCATAATACCTTCAGCCCAAAGCATACGTAATTATTATGATGTTCTATTTCCAGGCTAGAATTAGAGGCCTGGGACTACAGAGGAATTCATCCATCCAGCCAACCACTTTTCTAAGAGAGACCCTCATTTTCCCCCCAGAGTAAGAAAGGTAGAGGACCATGAGCCCATACAAGCTATCCACACTCATCAACTTATCCTGAAAAATAATTTCTTGTCTCCTTCAACTCCACAGTTTTGATGCCTGTGAGCTGCTTGTCAGTTTCAAAGCTGGATCCATAGGGAGACTATAGCCTACTTTGAAAATGCAGGTTGCTACAGAAAGGCCACACTCAGAGCCAGACATGGATATTTTTGAATAGAGAAAATTGCCCTTTGGTTCGTGTAAGACTCAAGATACCCTTTCAGCATGTCGTAAATATTGTTAACTTAATGATTATTGCTTTTTCTCCTTTACATGCCTTCATTTATTTATTTTCTTACCCTCACACCCCAAAAGAAACCAGGACAGAGTTACTAGGAACAGTAATCCTGCGCTCTGCTGCCCCTTACTGCTCTCCCGTGTCAGGGCCAGGATGAAGCAGCACTAATGGTTACTTGGGGGCATGGGTTGTCTTAACCTGTCTACAAGTTGTATATTTTCCATAAATATTTTGTACTATCTTTTGGAGTCGGTAAACTCTGATTAGAATCTCTGAATTTTAAAATTAAAATGAATTTTAGAAATCACCTTAGACCTTCCTTTCACAGCAGAGGCTGGCAGTTTCCAGTGACTTGAAAAAGGTTACACTCGCGGGTGACAGAGCGGGGCCTCAGGACGTCTGCTTTAAGTCAAGCGCTATTTCCCTGCTTCCCCGTGTAGATTATGAAAAATAGAAGGCACCCGTGGAGATGGTCTTACCTTCTTAGCTTCTACTTACTCTTCAACTTTAAGAACTCCCACTAGACATATTAACAGATTTCTTTCATTTTAAAATGTACATTAAAATATTAAAGAATCATTCAATTAAGTATAAAGTTTTTAAAAATTGAGACAGTCTTCTCTGTGTGTTTCACTGTTACATATAATTTTTACATAATTCTTACTCCTGGTCTAAAAAAATAAGTGACTTGGCTATGGTTTTTGTTTAACAGTGATACTGGTTTTTGTTTCACAGTATGATATTGATAATCAATATATGATGATATTACATACAAATGATGCCTTTTGTAATTGCTTTTTATAGCACTTTGACCCACTGAGAAAATGGAACTAGATATCTTCTGAAGAAAATTGAATTACTAGTTTATTGAAAAAATGTTAGCTTACATTTAAATGCCCAAATAGGACTAGATTCTCAGAATTTGATTTGTTGTAGCAATATTCAAATACACAGAAGAAATACTTAAGCATTTTTCTTTAAAATAACTAAATCTACAAGTAATTTTCCTCAAATAGGGAATTGCTCTATATAGATAGAAATTCAATTTTCTAAGCCTAAAAAATTGTGTTTGGTGGTGGCATTAGATAAAATAATTTAATATTCAATAAATCACAAGTTCTTAGTGTGTTATTTTAGCACTGTGAAATACCCTGGTTTTCAGTAAATAAAACATCTGGGCCAAGATTTCACGTTTTAGAAAAATAGTCTATCATGTTGGACATTTTTACTCTTTCAGAAGGAATTCATACAATCTAATTCCACCAGGTGTTAACCCATCATGTACTCCATTATAAACATTTATAAAAATGCTGAATTGCTAACAAATCTAGTTGATGTATCAATATGGATTGTAGTTCCTAATTTGGGGGGGGGGGGCACTGTAAAATGATATAATAAAAAGTATTCCAACCAACTTTCTAAAATATTATCAGGTAAAACTGAATTTTTTTAAAAAAGCTGTTTTTAAAACCCTTTTTATTTTATAGTATTGTAGTTAGGGAGCTTGAGCCCTGGCCATCAGATTGAGTTAGGTTTAGCTCCCAGCTCCTTCCATTTGCTAAATATGTAACTAGGAGAGGATTTTTAACTAAATCTCATCTTCCTCACCTATAAAGATGGTCATAATAGTGCCTAACTAATAGGGTTGTTTTTAGGATTAAATGAGAAAATGAATAGCAAATGCTTAGTATAATGCCTGGCACATAGTAAATTTTCAATGAATATTAACTATGGTATTATTAATATATAGTTATTTCATTTCAAAGAAAGTGTTATAGGCAGCTCTTGACTTATAAAATGATACAAATTAACAAGCCATTCAATTGTATCTCTTTTTCTCTTGCCATTTTCTTCCCTCACACCCTTAGGAGGTGGTGCCCTAAGAGCCATTCTGATTAAAGCAGTGTTTTTCAAAGTGAATTTTATAGCCTGCTCTGCAAAAATGAAAAACTAGACTGACTGAATGATACATGTAATATATATTTTGGGAGAAAAGTGAGTTCTCCCTCTTCAGAATTCACAAGAAACCTGTTAACTTTGTTTAGTCCAGTACAAGCATGCCTCGTTTTATTATGCTTTACTTTATTGCATTTCACAGATATTGCATTTTTCTACAAATTGAAGGTTTGTGGCAACCCTGCATCAAGAAAGTCTGTCAACACCGTTTTTCCAACAGCATTTGCTCACTTCATGTCTCTGTGTCACATTTTGATAATTCTCACAATATTTCAAATTTTTTCATTAGTATTATATTTATTAGGATGATCTGTGGTTAATGATCTTTGACGTTACTATTGTAATTGTTTTGAGATGCCATGAACCACGCCCATCTAAGACAGTAAACTTAATCGAGAAAGGTATGTTCTGACTGCTCTGCCAACCAGCCATTGCCTCATCTCTCTCCCTCTCCTTGGGCCTACCTATTCCTAAGATACAACAGTATTGAAATTAGGCTAATTAATAACCCTACGATGACCTCATAAGCGGTCAAGCAAAAGGAAGAGTCACACATCTCACTTTAAGTTAAAAGCTGGAAGTAATTAAGATTAGTGAGGGAGGCATGTCGAAAGCTGAGATGGGTGGAAAACTAGCCCTCTTGTACCAGTTAGCCAAGTTGTGAATGCAAAGGAAAAGTTCTTGAGGGAAATTAAAAATGCTACCCCAGTGAGCCCATGAATGATAAGAAAGCGAAACAGCTTTATTGCTGATACAGAGAAAGTTTCAGTGGTCTGGATAGAAGATCAAACCAGCCACAACATTCCCTTATGCCAAAGCCTAATCCAGAGCAAGGCCCTAACTCTCTTCAGTTCTGTGAAGGCTGAGAGAGGGGAGAAAGTGGCAGAAGAAAAATTTGCAGTTAGCAGAGGTTGGTTCATGAGGTTCAAGGAAAGAAGCCGTCTCCATGACATAGAAGTGCGAGGGGAAGCAGCCAGTGCTCATGTGGAAGCTGCAGAAGTTCTCCAGAAGACCTAGAGTTAATGGAGGTGGGTACACTAAACAGCGGATTTTCAGTGTAGACAAAACTACCTTCTGTTGGAAGAAGCAGCCATCTAGGACTTTCATAGCTAGAGAGGAGAAGTCAATGCCTGGCTTCCAAGGACAGGCTGACTCTCTTGTTAGGGGCTAATGCAGCTGGTGACTTTAAGTTGAAGCCAGTGCTCATTTACAATTCCAAAAAGCTTAGGGCCCTTAAGAATTATGCTGAATCTACTCTGCTGTGCTCTATAAATGAACAACAAAGCTTGGATAACAGCACATCTGTTTACAATATGGTTTACTGAATATTTTAAGCCCACTATTGAGACCTACTCAGGAAAAAAGATTCCTTTCAAAATATTACTGCTCATTGATAATGCACCTAATCACCCAAGAGCTCTGATGGAGATGTACATTGAGATTAATGTTGTTTTCATGCCTGCTAACACAACATCCATTCTGCAGTGCATGGATCAAGGTTTAATTGTGACCTTTAAGTCTTATTATTTAAGAAATACATTTCGTAGGGCCACAGCTGCCATAGATAGTGATTCTTCTGGTGGATCTGGGCAAAGTAAATTGAAAACCTTCTGGAAAGGATTCGCCATTAAGAACATTCTATTAAGAACATTCCTGATTCGTGGGAACAGACAAAGTATCAACGTTAACAAGAGTTTAGAAGAAGTTGATTCCAGCCTTCATGGATGACTTTGAGGGATTCACGACTTGAGTGGAGGAAGTAACAGCAGATATGGTGGAAACAGCAAGAGAAGTAGAATTAGAAGTGGAGCCTGAAGATGTGACTGAATTGCTACAATCTCATGATCAAACTTTAACAGATGAGGAGTTGCTGCTTAGGGATGAGCAAAGAAAGTGGTTTCTTTCTTTTTTTTTTTAAAGATTGGGACCTGAGCTGACAACTGTTGCCAATCTTTTGTCTTCTTCTTCTTCTTCTCCTCCTCCCAAAAGTTTCCCAGTACATAGTTGTATATTCTAGTTGTGAGTTCCTCTGGTTGTGGCATGTAGGACGCTGCCTCAGCATGGCCTGATGAGCGGTGCCATGTCCGCGCCCAGGATCCGAACCTGCCAAACCCTGGGCTGCCAGAGTGGAGTATGTGAACTTAACCACCCGGCCACAGGGCCAGCCCCAGAAAGTGGTTTCTTGAGTGGTTTCTTGGTGAAGATGCTGTGAAGATTCTTGAAGTGACAACAAAGGATTTAGAATGTTACGTAAACTTAGTTGATAAAGCAGCAGCAGGGTTTGAGAGGATTGGCTCCAACTTGGAAAGAAGTGCTACTCTGGGTAAAAATGCCACCAAACAGTGTCGCATGCTACAGAGAAATCGTTTGTGAAATGGAGAGTTGATTGATGAGGCAAATTTCACTGTCTTGTTTTAAGAAATTACCACAGCCGCTCCAGCTTTCAGCAGCCACTGCCCTGATCAGTCAGCAGCCATCAACATCAAGGAAAGACCCTCCACCAGCAAAAGCATTACAACTCACTGAAGGCTCAGGTGATAGCATTTTGTAGCAATAAAGTTTTTTTAGTTAAGGTATGTACATTGTTTTTATATGTAATGCTATTGTACACTTAGACTGCAATATGGTGTAAACATAACTTTTATATGCCCTGGGAAACCAAAACATTTGTGTGACTTGCTTTATTGCGATATTTGCATTATTGTAGTGGTCTGGAACTGAACCCACAGTATCTCCAAGACATGCCTGTATTTTGCAAATTTATTTGACTATGAAACCCGTTTTCTACAAAATACCAGTTAACCTTCTGCAGAACTGGCATTCCACCCTTTGGTATGCATCGCTCTATGATTTTTGAAGCATGTACACACACATGTCCTTTAGATGCATTTAAAGCTATTTTGGGCAATAATCTTTCCATTAGATTTTCTTGGGTATAAAATACATTGCAGTGTTATTTTATACGAATTTGAATGATTCATATTTGGAATAGTGTGATATAGAAAAATTAATGACATTTCACTTTCATGCAAATTTTAAACTGTTAAAGAGCAAAACTCAACTGAATAAATTACAAAGATCTTACTGGCTTTATTCAGTGATTCATGAATGGGATACCATCCAGTCCAGCAGATAGAAAGGAGCTCTGAAGAGCTGTACAGGCAAGAGATTTTATAAGTAGAAGGGAGTAGGAAGAAGGAAATTATACTGGGCATTTGCTGGTTGGGTCGAGCAGGGTTAGCTTCCTTATATGGAGCAGAGGGAAGTCTTGGAGTCGGGTCAGGTGCCTTGTGCTGAGCAGGCGATGCTGATTGGATGACCTAGGCCTTTCTTTGGAAGAGCTGCGCATAGACAGTTAAGTTTCGGTTTGCTAACTTGGGGCTTAACATGAGCAACTCCATCTTGAGCCCAGTCTGGTTCCTTTAACAGAACCAATGTGAAGCTTCCCAAATGAAAACTTTGTTCATAACTGCCTAATTTCAAATGTATATGAATTGTGTGGCAATTCACGTGGCAGCTCTACTTTTAGCTATTAATAGAAATATCTACTACCCTTTCAATAAGTTCAGTCTTGAATTTCGCAGTTTTCAGGACCATTTCCTTTGTGCTATATGTGACTGACTTTGTAACATTGTGAAAATGTCTAATTCATTCAATGATGAGGATTCCCTTAAACCTTGACTGAAGACCAGCCCCATCCAAAAAAAATTGAATCCAACTAGGAATCATTTATATTTTTGTTCTTAAAACAATGAGATCTTTAGGGAAAATGCTGTAGGAGATGAAGCTTCACTTGACTGAGCTTTTGTAAATAAAAGAAATTTACAAATTAAACTTTCTAATTTGGGAATAGATAATAGTAATATTAGATTAAATAGAGTTTGTTCCTTCACCATGCCAGTGATTTGAAAGGAATGGACTTTTGAGCCCATTTCTGACTTTTATAAGTGGTCCAACCCATATATTAAATACAGACATAAACAGTTATCTACAATTGTGCCTGTATATAGTCATTAAACCAACTAAACGTTCTTTGTGTTTTAATGTTCTATAGGGTTTAGAATCTTACATCCAAAAATACTTTTTCCTTTTTAAAAAATTTTTTATTTTGAAATAATTTTAGACTCAGAGTTGTGACAGTAGGACAGAAAGTTTCTGTATACCTTTCACTTAACTTACCCTAATGTCAACATCTTACGTAGACATGGTACAATTTTCTAAACTAGGCAATAAGAGATGTTGGTATAATACTATTAGGTAAAATATAGACCTTATCCAAATTTTACCAGTTTTTCCACTAATGTCCGTTTTTCTTTTCTGAATCCAATTCAGGATCCCATGTTGCAGTTAGTTGTCATGCCTCCTTATCCCAAGATATTTTAATTATCCTCAGCTTATATCTGAAGTAGTTCCAGGCTCTAAAGAACAAAGAAAGGAAAAAACTTTGGATTTAACGACTTGCTGTTGACTGATAACCGTGTCTCATTTCCCAGGTCTCTGCTTGTTCTCCCACAGCCTTTCATGTTTGCATTGGAGAAGGCTGTAATGCTGGCTCTTCTCTTGAGATACAAAGGGTATTTTGAAAGCAGTATCTCCCAAATATCATACGTGTCAGCTCAAAATAAACAAAGGTCATATTGCCCTATTTTTCTGCCTTCATTAAAATATGTGCATACAGCATTATAAGATTTTATTAAACACTTACTATTAGTTCCAGGTAACTTTTGAATACACCCATCTAATTTTGCCTCCTCCAAAAATCCAGTAAATGTTTCTTGTGTCTGTGCGTTTTTAGGAATACAAACCAAGAACAGGAGAATTAATAATTTTGGAAACTAGAAAGTGGATGGCGAATTAGTAACTGACTTAGCCTACCCAAATAAGCTTACCCCTCAGCCAGTAGTGGGGGAAAGCTGAGAAATAATTCCATTTGTGCCACCAAAGTTTCAGAAAATGATGCCTCCAGTTAGGAGATTGGACAACTATTCTCTGGAGAACCTAACTCAAGAGGAAGGACTGAAAGATGCACAAGTGAGGGGAGTTCCCAACAGATTGCTTACCTCACTGAACCGAGAAGAGTCACAAAGTCATCAAGCCCCTCCACCCCACCCACTCAGAACTTCTGGTCAGTTTTCAGCTACCCTCTCCTCTCAGTTCTTAATTATGAGCAGACAACCAAGGACTACTAGATACCTGAGGAAAACTTACAGCGTGAAAGGTAGGGAACAAAAACAAGAAAAGACATTGGGTAGAAAAAGAATCCTTTCCCCCAAGAAACTACCAAGGCAATAATTATATCCTCAGAGAGATAAGAGAATATGTTACGTCCACTAAACAAGAATGAAATGCTAGATTAAAGGGGGTGGGGAGTGAGGGGTTCAGAGAAGAAGAAAAGCCCCTGAAATTAAACACCTCGCAACAAGATGGACAAACTTTATGGGAGGGCTGGAAGATGGGATTGAAGAAACAGAAGTCTGCAGTCTCTTGTCCACAATTCTAAAATCCAAAAAGTTCTGAAAACCAAATGATGTTTTCCCAAGTTTACAGCAAAACTCACAACCTATATGTAGTCTTTATGCCATTTATGTGAATATGCACATACTTTGCTAAAGAAATATCACTGCCTTAAGTCTCACCGAAGGTGTTACTTTATGGGTTATGCACCATGCCTTTCTAAAATCGTAAAATTCTGAATTCTGATGTCCATTTGGCCCCAGAGTTTTCAGATAAGGGATTAAGAACCTATATCCCAGAAAATAGAGCCAAAGGGCAGAGAGACGGGAAATACAAGAAAGAGATAAGAAAATTAGAGGACAAATCCAGAGGATTTAATATCTAGTAATACAAGCTCTAGAAAGAGAGAAGGACAAAATATAGAGAGTAGGAATCATCAGCAAAATAATTCAGGAAGATGTCCCAGGACTGAAGGACATTAATTTCCAACTTAGGAGAGGCCGCACAAGTCCCAGCAAAATAAATCAAAATAAAATAAACCAATTAAGGCATATGACTATGAAATTTTACAGCACTAGATGTATTTGGATAGTCTACAAACCAGAGAGAATGGGGGAAAAGTCACATATAAGGAGACAGGAATCATAATGCCTTAGGGTTTCTCAGCAGCAACAGTGGAAGCTAGACCAGTTGGGAGTTGCCTTCAAAATTCTAAAGGAAGGTTTTTTCAACCTACATTTCTATACCCAAACTATCATTAAAATGGGTTGGTTTAGTAGATGTTTTCAGACATAAATCAGATTCTCAAGAAATTTACTGTGCTAAATTGAATTTCCTCTTCCTCTTTTTCCCCTTCAGCCTCACAGAGGTGAAAATAAGAAATGAAGACATCCCAGAAAACAAAAGGAGAAATAAATATTGAAGAAAATGGATAATCCATAAGTCAAAATATTATTTCTGAGTTAATCAAGAGATTCCTTAATGTCTCAGGTTATATATTGTCTTAGGATAAAGACTTGGAAAGTAATACTTCATCTTGTACTACCCAGAATTCTCTTTCAGAACATAGTGGACCATTTGTTCACAATGTATAAATAGTTAAAATATTTCCGTTGTTTCGTAGGGGAGTCAGAAAAATTAACCCACTTCCCAGTTATAAGAATTTTAAAAGTTTGAGTTCATCAAAACATTTTTAGTCTTCATTTCTAGAATGAGGTTTTGAGACAAAAATCCATTTGCTCTTCAGTGTACAAGGCCCTGAGCCCTCTGCAGTGTTGACAGGGAAGCCGAGTTGTTTAAAGTGTGGATGTGCAGCTTCAGTCCACGGCTGCATCGAGCAGTGCTGCTGCCCGTCCGCGCTCTACTCTCTCAGTGCACAGTCTCCAGCCTCCTCCGTTTCATCCCCTGCCCAGTAAGTAAATTAGGTCGGAAAATGGCCACAGAAGGGAACAACAGAACCTGGGGAGGTTTTTTACACAGTGAATAAAGTTGCTCAGCAGCTTACAATAGAAAATAAAGCAAGCCAGTGCTATACTGACCGAGGTTTTTCTCAGAACAGTTTAACTGTCCACCTTTCACAAAGATGTAGCCTAAAAACTTTTATTTACTTTTCTCTCTGATTTGTGTGTTTCAACAATGAGCAGTCTGTAGTGAGGTAAACTTCAAACTGCGACTGTCAAATGGGAAATGGGATCTCATTTAACTGCATCCCACATGGGTTTCCCAGTTCCTGTGTGCTCTACGTACAGAGATCTGCTCTCCAGCCCCTTGCAGTGCCAGCTTAGCGGTTCTCTGGCTTTTTGCCTTCGCAGATGTCAATGTGCTTTTGCTGATTTTCTTTCCTCTCCTTTTTCTCCCTTTGTGACCTGACCTGCCCCTCTTCCCTCAGGCTGTAGAATGCATGTCACCTCCTGTAGAACTGTCCCCGGCCTTGTCCCTTACCCCCATGCCTCCCTCCATTGCAGAAGAGTCTTGCTCCTTCAGGTGAGGGTCCTGAAAAAGTGAGAGACCGGGATCGACGCGTGTTCTCACTCCTGTTGAGAAGCACAGAGGAGAGCGTGGGCTCGCTGCTGGAAAGGAGGCAGTTTAGCACATGTCATTGGGCTGCCTGGTTTTGAATTCCCACTCTGCCACTTACTATGTGACCTTGGGCAACTAACTTGACCTCTCTATGCCTTAGTTTCTGCCTCTGTCAATTGGGGATAATAGTAATACCAGCCTCAAGATTATTATGAGGATTAAAGAAAATAATCCATGTAAAGTACAATACAATATAGTGGTTAAGGACATTTACCCTGCAGCCAGACTGCCTGTGTTTGAATCCCCGTTCCATGGCTTAGGCAATCTTTCTATTCCTCAGACTCCTCATCTGAAAAGTGGGGTAAAAAGTAGTGCCTACTATGTTCTCAGTTTAAAAATAAATTGTACCTACTCTTAGCGTTGTTGAAAGAATTACATTAATTAAAATATATAAAATACTTAGGCCGCTGTCTGGCAAATACAAAACACTGTTTAAATACTAAAGATTATTAAAAGGCTTAAATAAAGGTCTGTCATATAGTATGCAGTGAAGAAATAGTTGCTATTTTACAGAGAATTCCCATTTTTCAATAAAATTGTGTAAGTGGGAAGAAGAAAGGATCTTAGTCTTGAAGAGAGGACAGCCAATTAAAGCCACAATATGATGCCACTACCTCTAGTTAAAATGAAAAGGACAATATTAAGGCCTCTCATACACAGTCGGTGGCAGTAGAAGTTAGTGCAGCCACTTTGGAAAACGTACGTTATCGGTAAGGCTGAACTTACACACAGCCCTAACCCAGCAGATCCACTCCTAGATGTATGTACACCCAAAAGAAATGCCTGCTTGTGTGCACCAGAAGACACATAACAAGAATATTCATAGGAACGTTATTCTTAATAGCCAAAACCTGGAAGCGGCTCAAGTAAATTCTGTATGTTTATAAAATGGAAGAATGATGAGTTAGAACACAGTGTGTGTGTTACACAAACACAATGTGTAAAAGAAGCTAGACACGGAAGAATACATCTGTATGATTCCTTTTTTTTTTTTTTTTAAGTTCAAAAATGACAAAACTAATCTATGGCGTTAGGAGTCAGGGTGGCGACAGGTGACTGGAGTGGGCCTGAAGGTGCACCTGAAGTTCTGCTGCTTGATCTGATCTGATTACGTGGATGTAATGGTTACATGGATGTATTTTCTTCGTGAAAATTCATTCAAACTGTATGCATATGATTAGTACATTTGTATGTTGAACTTCAATTGTAAAATTTACGTTAAATCAGAAGGCTTGAGAATTTTAGAAATGATAGTTCACTTTTTCCACTTGCCAAGTCTCCCTAGGATTAAAGATTTCATGCTTTTAAAAAATGTAGGTGTTCACTCCAAGGCTGGAAAATTAACCAGTCTAGCTTCCAAACTTCTTCTTAACCTGTGTCTTCAGGGCTGTAAAAAACTCTCAAGAGCAACAAATGAGCACCTCAGGCAACATACTTTGAAGTAGTCATTAGTTTTCATTTATCCTGCCACCTCACGTACGGTGTTACAGATTGCCTGGACTACATACGTAAGTTAAATATAAAACAGTGGTTTGGAGCTAGAATCAGTGTTTTTAACTTTCTTCAGAGTGATATACTATCACCCTGCAGCTCAGATCTAGTGGTTTGAAAGTTTGCTGGAAGAAGGAGTTTCGTGCGATCCAGCTGTGAGATGTGAGGGGCAAGTTTGAAGGTGCCTGAATGAGCATTAGCTGTAATTGATGCTCATGCGTATTGCTTTTTGCTTTGGTGTCCGTGATACTGTTTTAGTAACTTTAGTGAGTTTCATCTTTGAGTGGAATTTGTTTTGTTTAGTCTGCATCGTGCCCAGATTGATGATTGAAAACCTGACACTTTCGCAGGACATTGCTTCATGGCTCTTCCTTTTTCTGCTATTTTTACATCATATGAATCATTGCGCGTTTAAGCCATCTGCAAGGCCTGAATGGAATGAGATAAAAGCTGCCATCATTTACATTGACACTTGGAAAGCTGGTATTCATGCGGAGTTTATTCCTGATTATCCTTTATATTTTAACATCTCAAACTTCATTTCAAGACAGTTGCTAACATCGCTGAGCCAGAAGTATCTGTGATTCGGTTTCTTTTAGCTGAACATTGGGTCAAAGGGAAGGATCCATTCTGTGTCACCCAGAAGAATCTGTTAGGGACCCGGTTCTAACTCAGTTGAGATAATAGGCACAGCAAGTTCCACTCCTGTTTGAAGAGTATCTTGGTTTAATCAGCTCGGCGAGCCATCTGGTTTGGCGCACACTTCACAGGGGACACTAAAACATAAGATTCTTAAATTGCCACGTGAATACTTCAAAATAAATGGTTTTGAATGCCTAGAATGTATCACACCCGTTAGATGTTTATCGAAAGTATTTCTCAACACAGCAACTTTTTTGAGGATTTATTGAAAAAAAATGAGGCAAATGCGTGCCTAGGATGTTGCAAAAGAGATTCATGATTAAAATTGTACACCCACCCTCACGTTTCCTCCTGAGCTATGGATGTGTACAAATCTAGCATTTATGTGCATGTAGTGGATTAGTCAGGGGCCTATCAAGCCTTTGCCCACCGGTTTTCTACATGCAGCGTTGCTCTCGGCTACGCAGGTTCATTGCCCTGTGCTGAAGTTAGCAGGAGGGGTCTAATCAGGGAGGAGAGTGCAGGTGGGTTTCAGAGGGAGGCGCTGCATCAGTTTTTAAGCCAAGTGCCCGTTGTCACTAGGTGTCTCCTCTTCATGAATAATAAGGTAATGCTTTGGTAACCCAGTAGTCATCAACTCTACAACTATTAGAGAGAATGAAATATAAAAATATTCCCTTATTTCCTGAAATAATAGACAAAAAATGCATTGACCTCCACAACTAAGTACAACAGACTCTTCGTTTTCGAAATGGAAAGATCTCAAAAACAGAAAGCTCTGTAAGACTCTAGGAATAATGGTCCTGTTTTTAAATCTTCAGTTATCCTAATGCATCTCTGTGTGACCGTGGGCAGGTCACTTAGTGTTTCTCCTAATCTTTATCTCCTAATTTGCTGATGTGCTGTTAATGTTCAAAAGACCTAAATTTTGTTTGTAAACTACAGTGTTTTGAACATAGATAAATAACATCTTTGGGTTTTTTTCTCTTTGAAAGGACAACTGTAATGTTTGCTTAAAGACACTGAGAACAGTTGGCATGGGAGGACTTTATTTTACATAATTCTTGTGAAGTAACTGTATTTATTTTTCATTCAATGTTTATTTCTTTACTTAGCAGACAGAAGGGGGAGCACAGACAGACGGCCAGCAATCACAGACACAAAGTAGTGAAAATTCAGAGAGTAAATCTACACCCAAACGACTCCATGTCTCTAATATTCCTTTCCGCTTCCGGGACCCGGACCTCCGGCAGATGTTTGGGGTAAGTCTCTGAAGTCCTTTTGTGGGTTTTATAATTAAAATATAATTTAATCCACCGATGTACTGTTAGTCATTAGTATTTTAGGATAGAACGGCCAATACACTAGGAAAGGTCCTGAGGTAAATCACTGTTTTCCGCAGTCTTTAGGAACTTTTCCTACCGCCTGGTCTGTTTTAGACCTTAGCCTTGAAGTCCTCACATACAGAAGGTCACTGCAGCTGGGTTTGCCTGGGACTCGCGGTTTCTTGGGATGTGAGACTTCCAGAGCTAAAATCAGGACAACATAGCAGTCCCTGCCTTTCTGAGTGTTATGAATTAAAGGAAATAATACCTGTGAGAGCAGATAGGACCTGGATTTTGTTTTTACTTCTTTGCTCATAACTCAGCAGTGTCAAGAGCAATGTCTGAAATCAGGCTAGGAGGTTAGTTTGCTCTCTCTGTCGTGTTCTTCCAGCTGTTTACTTCCTCCTGAAATCTCTATCATGAAAGCAACGTGTAATAGCAAAGATTTAGGTTACTGGGAAGTGAATGACTACTGAGAATCTTAATTTTTTTTCTGGGCTTATGTGTTGTTGCTGGTTTTAATTTGGCCAAACTCTTAACTTGGACTAGGATTAGGAGATGTGACTAGTTTTAAAGATTTCATTAGTGCAGCTGCCTAGTGCTGTCAGGAGAGCAGATGCGCTTCCTTAAGTCTTGTTTATGGCCACTTCATGGCGATAAGACCCTGGAGCTTAGGGCTGACTACCTGGATGTGCTTTCACACTGAAGGCAAGGCTAGGGTTGAGATTTAATGATGTTTTTGAAGTACTTGAAGAGTTTTTACACAGAAAATGGTAGCCAACTGTTCTTCATCTCTCCAGAAAAAGAGAGCCATGGAAAATATAAAGGGCAGCATAAAGAATTTAGGTTACGTTTAAGCAGAACCCTCCCAGCACTGTGAGCTATTAGGTTCCCTCCTGAATTACCAGAGGGAACATGGAATCTTAATCACTAGACGTCTGTGAAAATGGAGTCCATTCTCATCTGTCAGAAGTGCATTTTCTCTTGAGTCAGAAAAATAGTGTCTATGGAAGACCTGCCTCGGCCAGTTATCAGTGATTTCTTGAAATGTATTATGCCCTTCCCATAAGGCAAAAAGTGCAAAAAAAAAAATTTCCTTGCAAGGAATACGTAGTTGCTCTGTCTTCTTCGTCGTTAGTGCCTGTTACTCAGAAGGACAATGGTAAAGAATAGGGGATTTCATGCTCCATTTTTTTTATTAGCTCTGTAACCTTGACAGGTAACTTCTTTTTCAGCCTCATTTTCCTTAACCATTAAAGGAAGGCAGTCTTTACTCTAGAAGGATGTTTTAAGGATACATTAGAAAATGTAAAAAAAAAGAAACCCAACAAACTCTAAAATAGACACCATACAAATCTTAGTTTTTTGGATAGGCATAGAAATAAAATTAAATGCCCTCCTACCTAAAATGAGACATTTTCTTTCCTTGATTTTTCTAACTTTCTATTAAATACAAAAGTCTTACTCTAGAAAATGTAGGCTCTTAATACATTTTTTTAAATAAAGATAGTAATGATTCAACCCATGAGAAAGCATGATTTCCCTTTTGCTCTTTTCACTGTTTAGTTTTTTCCATTTCCCAAAGTCTGGTTTGAAATCCAAGTGAAGCAGATAATTGGGTATATCCGTCCAGTACTCAGAGGGAAGTGAGCCAAGGAGTTATCTGGAGGTTTACTGCATGTCCCTGTCAACTCAGTTCATCACCTGTTAAGGAAGACAGGTGGTTTTGTCTCCTTACATATGGCTCTCCTCCACATAGTTACTGCGTTTTATGTTTGCCCCTCCCTAGCCCTCTGTTGAGCTACCTAAGAATAGAGTTATTTAGGCTTTGAGTTTTTAGCTTTGTTTGATTGTCCAAATGTTAAAATATTTAATTGCAAAACAAAGTTAGTATTTAAAATATTTTTGATGATGTTCATTGCAGAAATATTAAAATGGCAAATAAATGGAATCATCCATAATGTCTATGAATGTTTAGTATGATGGAAAATAGCATGTAGCCTATAGAAATGATAACACAGATATATGTTTATTGACTTGGAAAGTTGTCTGTAGTATAATAAGTTAAAAAAAAGTTTTAAAAAGCAGTGTGTGTAGGGCTGGCCCCGTGGCCGAGTGGTTAAGTTCGCGCGCTCCGCTGCAGGCGGCCCAGTGTTTCGTTGGTTCGAATCCTGGGCGCGGACATGGCACTGCTCATCAGACCACGCTGAGGCAGCGTCCCACATACCACAACTAGAAGAACCCACAACGAAGAATATACAACTATGTACCGGGGGGCTTTGGGGAGAAAAAGGAAATAATAAAAAATTTAAAAAAAAAAAAAAAAAAAAAAAAAAAAAAAGCAGTGTGTGTAGTGTGTCAGATGTCTCTTGTTAGTGATATGTGTTAGGAAAAGCCAGGAGGGCTGTGTCCCAAATGTTAAAGATGGTGAGACTGCAGATGATCTTCATTTTCTGTTTTCCCTTTTGTTTATCTATGTTTTCTAATTTTTAGAGTGAACATGATTTACTTGTATAAATAAAAAAAAAGAAAGGGAAAGAAAGACAGCCTTCAATAGTATATCTTTCTACTTAGGATTTACTTATTAAAACTAAGACATTTTAACAATCAGAGATGTAGTTAGGAAAATCCACAGTTCCTGTCCGTGTGAAGAAGCATGTAATAGGGTAGCACTGAATATCTTCTGCAAACAGCTTCTACTAGATAGAGGTGGATGGTGCATGAGTGCGTGAAGTGAAAAAGGGGAGATTATTGGCTCAGTGATAAGGAAAAATCAGAAACTGATATTGGGACCTATGGACAAGTAGAAACATAGAGGTTAAATAAATAGTTTAAAGGAAAAAAAAAAAGCCTATTCCTTTTTCAGAAGAAAGTAAAGTGTGTGCGTGAAAAGCTGACCATAAATAACTTTTTATTTTTGTCTCTGCAGCAGTTTGGCAAAATCCTAGATGTAGAAATAATCTTTAATGAACGCGGCTCTAAGGTAAGCTCCATTTCAGTATTAAGTGTGCTTGGTTTCTTTTTTGTTTTATTTTAAATAGTCAGTAATCAGAGAAATTAAGCTGTTTTTCAAGCCTGCGGAAAATATCCCAACTATCTCGCTTGGATTAAATTATCTCTAAAAATAAGCTAGCACAGGGCCACACTTTATCCTGACGCTTAAATTGGAAAGTTTGAAGGGAGAGTGTGGCGGGGAGGAAGATAGGAAGTGGGAGATGCCGGCCGTCATCAGACTTAGAGTTGGCCTAAGCTGCTTATTTTAAAGGAAGAGAGAGAACACTGGAAAAAGTGGAATTCTGTTCTGAATTCTGTCAGAACAATTCAGCTTTTAAAAATTGAACTTCAGAATGACATACTTAGAACAAATGTAATGTTTCAGGCATTCAGTTGACTTGTTCTCTTTCAATGAAGTTTTGACAAGGCTTAAATACAGGGAGTGGCGACTCAGGACTTCCCTGTGAGCCGATGTCCTCCTTCAAGTTACCCCCGGAGAGGCAGGCTTCAGGATGTCAAGTCACTTCAATTACACGTACAGTGAGATGGTTTTTGCATAAGAATGAAAGTAGTAACAGCGTACTATTTGATAGATGTGTTCACTTCTGAATGTGTTCTGTGTAAGGACTGAAAATTTTAATTAAGACTTATTTTCCCCTAGTAATTTACTAGTTTAAATTCCCAATCTATATGATTTAGAATATGTATGCACTAAAATAAGCTGCAGTGTTTTTAGGAAATGAGGGAATGGTAAAGTGTTCAAATGGTGTTGTGAAAAAATACTTGAGTTGAATTTCGGGAAGTTTCGTTTGAAAGTTTTCTTTCTCCTCAGCAAATGAAATACTCCCCACAGACACAATCAGCTGGGGCCCAGCTTGTAAATATTTACCTTGCCGTGTTCAGTTCCACTTGCATTTTTAGGTTAGACCAATTTTTGAATTAATTTTCATTTGGTCATCTCTATTGAACTTTGGAAATAGACCTCGGCTATGATTAAATCTCTAAGAATGTAATTTGAGAAAAGCTAAATAAAGCAAATAAATGAGTTACTATTTACCTGTCTTCAATTCCCTGCTCCAAATTGACCATACGATGGGAAGGAAGAGCATATATCTCCAGAGTTATGTATGCGTCCTGCCCTGTCTGTACTGACAGGAATGTGTGTACTGTTCTAATGCTCTGATTATTAGCCCCTTCCTTTATACAATGCATCAACACTAACAGTGTTTAATTCTGACTGTAATCATTATTTGTTAATTATTAAAGAGGTAATTGTACTCTAAGCTTCCAGTGTTCGGTTAAAACAAAAAAGATTAATATGCCTATACAGAGCTTTCTCCAGCACTGAACTTGGTAAGTATTTTTAAAGTGAAATCTGTTCAAACTGTAACCAGTAAAGCTGTTTGTGCTTGTAATTTCCTCACATGGATTTCTATTCCTTTTTTTATAGTTTGCGTTTATTTTTTGTTACCTTTTTGCATACAAGGTGGAAAATAACAATGGTTTAGAGAAGCACATGAATGTAAAACAAATATGTGAAGATTATTGACTGTTTATCTAAAGTAGTAGTTTAAATGTTTTTGGTTTTAAGTGTATGCACTTAAAATATTCTTATCTAGACTCTAACTGGAAGCCCAATATAATTCCATCAGGCGTTGAGGACTTGCTCCTTACCAAGAAAATAATTTGATTGAATTCTTGTGAAGCAAAGGAAATTGATCTTTCGTAAGGCTTCTTTCATTGACTTCAAGGATTTGCCTACTACTAAAACTTTTTAAATTTACCCAATTCAATTGCTTCTCCCCTGTAATTTTCATTTTAAAATGACACAAGCTTCCTTTTCTCTTTGGAGAATCTAGAAGCATATGCTGCTTCTCTCAGCTGGATGCTGTGTCCTCACTGCCCCCTTTTTCTTTGCGCTGCTAAAGGGTAGACAGACTATGAACTAATTGGTCAATGTTTTTAAAACAAAGCACAGAATTGGGGATTGCCAAGGACTGATAGAGAATCTGCCTTCATCTTTTGCCCTTCTTAACTGTTCCCTAAGATTCTGTGCTGGAATGGTCCCCCCGCGACTGTTCTAAGGCTCGTGGATAGAGATTTATTTTGGAGTCTCAAACCTAGATGCTGCTTCTGGGATCTGCCTAAGATAAATTGAGGACTTGTCTTTTTGTAAATTAAGTTTAGTTTCTCATTTCTTATATGCTTAGGGTTGACTATAAAATTAAAACATCTTGAGAGAAACCAGAGAAAAGGAGACTTATGTGGTCCTATTGTTTAGTTAAGAGTTGCTCAGTCTTTTAACAGAATGGTTTTCTGTACAGAAATCAGCTTTATTGAATTGTTTTTTGAAGCAGTAATGGAAAAACTGGTCACAAAATAATTCTTACATGTAATAAGGTATTTAACCAAATGACTCCAAAACAAAAAGCAACTCTTTACTTGGTCTTATCTTTTTATAATGAGACTTTCAGTCCAGGGTTTTCAGAGATAGCCACGTAACAACATAAGTGAACACTGTTAGGCTCTCTGCCTGACAATATTCTACCTTTTCAGCTTGCCTGAAGAGTAGAATTTCAGTGCTCCCAGAAGTAACTGGTTTTTTGTTGTTGACCTCTTTCATTTTTTTCTTCTTTGATTTTTATACTCTGGATTTGGTTTACCTAGATTACAGAATGAATATCATTTACATGCATGCAAACATATTTTAAAATCTTCTTTTACTCCCCTACTCCTTTGTAAAAACATAGCCAGCTGTATCTAATTTTCTGTGATTAACTGAAACAAAATTAGACTATCCTTTTGAAAATGTTCACTTAGGATACGTGATGAAAAATGGCACCCCTGCCAAAAAATTAACTAATGTATTCAAATAGAATCTAGAAAATTATTATACGGATATGTATAGCTTTATTGATTCTCCAGATTTTACCAGTCATGACAAAGTATTAATACAAACAGTAGGAAGATAATATTTAGGTAGAGTGGCCGTATGTTCTGGTTTATCCACGATGTTCCCAGTTTATACCTATTGTCTTAGCATAATTATTAATAATGTCTCCTTCCTTCCTCAAAGTGTCCAATTTGAACAATAAGTTATATTGTCGCTCTCCTTACAGATATTTTGAGTGGCAACTTTTATAAAGCACCCTTTTAAAAACCATTATTAAAGGAAAACGTGTTTAATGAGAAGTAGAAAGAAAAAAAGAGTGTGCATAGTTCATTAAAGAGAATATTCACTAATACTCTCATGTATTTCCTTCCAGTCTTTTTTCTCACATAGACTCTTAAACAGAAGTCCAGGTACTGGCCACCTACTTCAGCCCCCAGTGCTCTCAACCTGGCCTTCACACTTTTAGTGACTGAGGACTTGTTGCTTTGCCAAAGTGTATTCCATTATTGAAATTCAGACTTTCCACCATCCTGCTCACTGTCACCCAGTCCATAGCGATTTGTTTGTCATAATTATCAACCTTATGAAATACAGAAATGCACAGATTCTGACATTTATATCTTCCAGCAAGTTTTATCAACACACTTTTGCTATAGTTGTCTCTTGAAGGGGCTTGAATTAGAGACACGGAGGGTATAGAAGCTCCTCGCCTCTTCAGAGGGTGCCGGTTATTAAGTCCGTTAAAGGGCTGCAGAACAGAGACCGCACAGTAGTGAGATGTCCAGCAAGGTTTCAGTCAGTGTTCCAGCACTTCTCTCCGGTGGATTTCTGGAATGATGAGGATCTGGGTTCAGGTCAGGCTTAAGTTTGGGCTGGAGTTAGGGAAGATAAAACCTCTATCCCCGTTCCTCAGACACAAGTAATGTCATTTCTGGCCTGTTTGCCTGGCTTTTGAGTTCACACAAAGGGAAATTATTTATGTCTTTCAAATATGGTCAAAAGACTGTCTTTGAAATTGCACTAAGTAGGCCTCTGATTTCAGTAAAATTTGATAGGTAATGCTGAGGTGAAATGTTTTTTCATTATACTTAAAATGGAATTAACAGTGCATGTATTTCCAAAGGGCTTAGTTTATTTTCTTTTGTTACCATTTTATGGGTTTTAGTTTTATTTTTCTTTTATTTATTTTTTAATTTCTGTGTTCTGGCCATACCCAGGAGAACCGTCTGCTTTTGATTTCTCCCTTAAAAGTTACATGGTAAATTTTCTTTCTCATTCTTCTGAGATGGAAAAATTCAAAGATTATACAAATTAAAAAATATTTTTACAATGCTTATCGTATTGCTTGTTATTTATTGCAGTCTGAGGCCAGACTAAAAAGGTGACAGTTATTCGGCTCCCATATGCCCTTGATGATAAATGGATGTCAAGGCAGGTGATAAAATTTTTGTCACATGCAGTAGACGTTTTCACCACAATTGTGTTCACCTGATGAACACAGCATTCCTCGATTTCCAGAAGACAGCAGCTGAGATAGCTGGTAAATCACTACTCTAACACTGGCGTCTTTGAATTAGCATAGAAGGACCTGGGAAGCTGAGAAACTTAGAGGAGCGCATTAAGCACACAGAGCTACGCTGTCAGTGCAGCGGCCATGTGGGCGCTTGAAACGTGGCAAGTCTCAAGTGAGATGTGCTTTACGTTTGAAATGCACGCTGAGTTCGGAGACTTAGCACAAAAAAGGAAGGTTAGACATCTCACTAATAATGTTTTTGTATTGACGCCATGTTGAAATGATAATATGTTGTGAGTATTGGGTTAAGTAAAATAGATTATTGAAATTAATTTCACCTGGTTTTACTTTTTTACTGTGGCTAGTAGAAAAGTTTAAATCATTCGTATGGCTCCTGTTATTTTTCTCTCAGGCACTGCTTGTAGGCAAACATGTCAGTATCATTTTTTTTAATTAAAAATAAAAGTTTACCTTTTGTTTATCAGTTTTTTATCTTCTTACATACTTGAAATATTTACTCTTGTTGCGAGTTTGAGATTAAATCTCAGTTTGACTTTGTAGCTGTTTCCCTGTTTGATACATTGTATGGTCATTTTGAAGCTCTTCTAAGGAAAATGTGTTAGGTTTAGACATAATTTTATTAATTTATTTTTCAAAGCAAGAGATCCAAATGACTAAACTTAATGTGAATTAGTTTGTAAGAATGAAGGAACATTAAAACATAATTTCGTGTAGACATATTTTCTTCTTAGTAACTTTATAAACCTGCATAATCTGTGAATATCCTTAGCTCAATTCCTGGCACATTTTCAAAAACGCTAAATTTTATTGAAGAAACAGTACATAAAAATTTTTTTTCAAGCTTTGAGTCAATATTCTTGGAACCAAATTGTAAATGTGGTAGATAAGCACTCGTGAAGTTGAGCTGATGGAAAATCACCTGTTTAAAGTTTCAACAGAAGAGAGTAGTATTTAAGAAGAATACTCTAAAAATGCTGGTTACACTTCTCACCTTCCTAGTCACAGACTAATTCTGAGAGGTATATATTAATTTCCTCTTGTTTATGAACAAATCACCTTCAAATTTGGTGGCTTAATACCACACACATTATTATCTTACAGTTTTGGATGTCAGAAGTCGAAAATGGGTCTCACTAGGCTACCGTCAAAGTGTTGGAGGGCTGCATTCCTTCAGGTGGCTCTAAAGCATAATCCATTTTGTCGCCTTTTCCAGCCTCTGGAAGCAGCTCACTTGCCTTGACCTATAGCCCCCTTTCATCTTCAAAGCCAACAGTGGCCAGTCTGGTCTTTCTCAGGCTGCTGTGCTCTGGTTCTGACACCCCTGTTTCCCTCTTTCACGTATAAGCACGTTGTGATTACATTGGGCTCACCTGGATAATCCAGGATAATCTCCCTGTCTCAAGATCGTTGATTTAATCACATCTGCAAGATCCGTTTTGCCACGTAAGGTGACATATTCACAGGCTCCAGGGATGAGGACGTGGACAACTTTGGGGGCTGTTATTCTGCCTGCCCACAAGGTCTGTTTATCTTCAAAGGAAAGAAAGAAATCCTCTTACCTCTATGTTTCACATCAGGAAGTCTCAAAGTATCAACAAGGCCTTCTTCCTCCTGCCCTAGGTAAAGATGCTTGTAAAGATTGCTTTATTTTTATATCTTTGGTATCTTGATTAGCATTTCCTTTGGAGTATAAGCTTTTTTTTTTTTTTTTAAGATTGGCACCTGAGCTAACATCTGTTGCCAGTCATCTTTTTTTTTTTTCTTCTTCTTTTTCTTTTTCTTCTTTACCCCAAAGCCCCCCAGTACATAGTTGTATATTCTAGTTGTAGGTCCTTCTGGTTGTGCTATGTGGGACACTGCCTCAACGTGGCCTGATGAGAGGTGCCATGTCTGCGCCCAGGATCCAAACCAGTGAAAGCCCGGGCCGCCGAAGCAGAGTGCACAAACTTAACAACTCAGCCGCGGGGCCGGCCCCAGCACTTTTCTTTATAAAACAATTGTAAAGCATTTGAAAGTGAAATTTTGTTCCAGAATATTAAAGTCATTATTGAGAAAACCTTGCACAAGCAGACCTTAATGTTAGACTTGGTCTCTTGCTGACTATAAAATGTCAACACTTATGATACCGGCCTGTGTTCTTCTGGATGCAATTATTGTGTCACAGATGTTCTATCAATACATTCCAGAAAGGAAAGTCATAGAATACATTTAGCAATTCGGTTTGAAAAGGAAAATTAGAAGGATTTTAGGACTAATGTAGTTTAGTAAACAGAATGCTGAACTTAGATTTCAAAGCTTAATTTCTGACTTTCTCACTGTTAGCTGTAGGAAGAAGCTACATGGAAGGAAGAAGACTTTGTTGATGCTTTGGGCCTTGTTGATACTTGGGTACTTAACCTCAGTTTGACTCAGTTTCTTTACCTTCAAAATGATGTTAACAAATTTATCCTTTCTACCTCATGATTGTATTTAAACAAGTATGTATGTATGTGGGTGTGTAGATATTGATAGTCATAATGCTAAAATTAAAAATCTAAGTATTAGTCTCCATATAGAATGTTATCCAATTACTAATTTATAATTTATTAATTTAACCCAAGGCATAAAATGTATGAGCCTGTGAGAATCAGTTGGAATACAGCTTATAATACTTCTAAAATGTGACACAAAAACTCAACACTGTCTGTGACTTTTCTTAAGAGGTTTAACTTTCCCCAATGGATTCTCCAGGGTTGGAGAAACTGACTTCCTCTCTTCAGCAGATGCTAGTGAAGGTGACAAATGGTGTAATTAATTAGTAATTTACCCTTGTATACCTTGAATTGTCAAAGTGGCTATAACATGTCTATATCAAAATTTGTTCCCAAGAATGTGTTCCCATTGATGTTTTCAACACATTTACATTTCCAAGGAAACTATTAACTAAAGTTACCCGTAGTATTCCATTT